>NC_033798.1:7348697-7357253 GCF_001876935.1 Asparagus officinalis
TCGGTCGCCGGCGGCGGTCGGAGAGCTCGAACATAGAGAAGGATTTGAGAGAGAAGCTTGAGGCTGACATAGGCGGTAATGAAAAATCTTTGTCTTATCGGGTCGAATTCAATTAAGCGGGTGTCCGATGAGCTAAAACGGGCCGCAATCACTTAAGCGTGTCTCCATTTACGGCCTGTTTTCGTCGTAAATGAACGAAATGGTTAATTGTTAAAACGGCCCGCATATGGATCGTTAAGGGCCCACTATAAATTCGTGTGAGAAGCTACATTTTTTAGAAAGGAAAAAAAACCATAAAATTAAAAATCAGATAACTAGGTGGTTTGGTTTACAGTAGGACTAAGAATTGTCTTTTTTTTTTACGGAGAGCCATATTACGTTCCTTATTTACTTGCATAAAAATAAATAATAAAATATTTCTTCTGTGGTTGTTCTAAGGCACTGTTTGGCAACAAGAGATTGTGTCTTATCTAAGAGATTGTGTCTTATTGACTTGGTCAATAAGCTAGTAGAGCTGTTTGGTGACAAAAAATAGAAGGAGATTATTTTGGAGATTGTGTCTTTTGTAAGTAGCTTTTGGAAAGCTACTTCAAGTAGCGTTTGTCTTTGAGAAGGAGCTGCTAATTTTTTTCTTCCATTTTTGCCCCTAATAATTCTAATTTTATATCAATAATATTACATGTTCTTTTTAGTCATTTAACAAATTTAAGCTAGTTATACAGCTACTTTTGCCAAACAGCTCTAGTCAATCAGCTAGCTACACAGCTAACAGCTTTCAGCTATAATTTCACAGCTTTCGGCTAGCTTAACAGTTTTCAGCTATAATCTCGCAGCTTTCAGCTAGTTTTGCCACTGTTTGGCAAAACTAGCTGAAAGCTACGAGATTATAGCTGAAAGCTGTAAAGCTAGCCGAAAGCTGTGAAATTGTAGCTGAAAGCTGTTAGCTGTGTAGCTAGCTGATTGACTAGAGCTGTTTGGCAAAAGTAGCTGTACAACTAGCTTAAATTTGTTAAATGACTAAAAAAGACATGTAATATTATTGATATAAAATTAGAATTATTAGGGGCAAAAACGAAAGAAAAAAATTGGCAGCTCATTCCCAAAGACAAACACTACTTGAGATAGCTTTCTAAAAGCTACTTGCAAAAGACACAATCTCCAAAATAATCTCCTCCTATTTTTGGTCACCAAACAGCTCTACTAGCTTATTGACCAAGTCAATAAGACACAAGCTCTTAGATAAGACACTTTTTTTGGTTGCCAAACAGTGCCTTAAGTCTTTTATACAAGGAGACGTGTGAAATGATTTATTTTGTTTTTTGGTGGGGTTTCTGGCGGAGCATCCTTCCTGTTAAAAAGGAAAATATCT
Source organism: Asparagus officinalis (assembly GCF_001876935.1). NCBI lineage: Eukaryota > Viridiplantae > Streptophyta > Magnoliopsida > Asparagales > Asparagaceae > Asparagus > Asparagus officinalis. The sequence goes on from NC_033798.1 coordinate 7,350,067, forward strand.
AAACAACCTTGACTGAGACTTTCATATATTTAGGTGTCATATTTTTACTGTTTAACTGAACTTTATTTTGATTTAATGTGCTCTGACGTTCATATTCGCTCATCGTGTGTCATAACTAGCAACCTAAATATATCCTACTCCTTGTAATGAGATATTAAATACCATTAGCAAAAAATATTTACAATAAAATGAAATAAAATATCTAAACAACCTGAAAATGATGCTTGGTGCACCGTAGCCACTGAGGTCGCAATTGCGTACATGTAGGATACCTACAATAGCTGCAAAAGACAATAAACATTTTCAACCACAACTGCAACTTTACTTACAAAATCGAAAGAGACATGGAACATACACCTGCACAACAATTTATCAATTGTGAAATTCTAAATCTGAACCACAACTGTACGTGACGACAGTCCCAGTAGCAGCAGTTGCATACAATTGACAGCTGTATCGCAATTCTAGTCGCAACAAACCAAAGAACTACGAAATATGAGCTACATTACTTGGCTTGTTGACTGATTTAAACCGAATCAATCACCAACCTCGAAGTAAACTGTTCTTACATAAGTTTTCAGACTGCGGCAGAACTTGAACAGAGACTCATTGACACAACATGGGAGCTACAAGCAATCCAAACAAACGCGAGGGAGGAGATAAAGAAGAAAGATGATCAAATCCAAACCCTTCCCCATTTGGTCCAAGTAACCTTCCAAGAGAGAGAGAGGAAGCAAGAGATCAGCTCAATCTTCCGCTACAGAAATTACAATCCAGAGCCAAGTCCACCATCACAGAATTTCTGTCACTCTCAATAATAATGAATCTTATGTCTCCTCGCCAGATTCTGAGATGTCACACATTGATCCAGCTTTGACGAGATTCAATCAGATTGTTAGCGAGAGGGCTTTACCGGAGAAGGGGAAGCTTCTGGATGCTGTGATGAGAGTTGGGCCAATGCTGCAGAGTTTTATGATTGCTGGGCCACTTCCTCAGTGGAAGAATCCGTCGTTGTTGCAGCAAAATAAGATACTTCCAGTATCGGTTTAAGGGTCTGAATAATTCTCAGACTCTCAATCCGACTACTACTACTACACGAGCTCAAATCCTTTGCAGTGTGAACTGATTCATGATATCCTTTGAATGGCTTGGTTTATATTGATAGATTGAGATTTTTGTTTAGAGAGAATCACTAACTTCAGGCTTATTTACGCAAACTAATGGCCTATGGGTATGGGTATTGATGGATGAGGATGTATTCTTTCCTTTGTAATAAGCCATTCCCAGTGAATTTTGACTGCAGATGTCCCTTAAGATTTCTCAATGTCCTTTTATCAATCATCCATTTGAAGTCTTTCTTACTTGTAAATATGTGTAATTTTAAGGGCTGTTACATACGCTGCAATTGTAAACAACGTAAATGTTGCATGTAGGAAATGTTGAATACAACATTAGTTAACTTCAAAAAATTAATTAATTAATTAATAAATACAACATTAATTGCACGAAACTACCTTGTTGGCTAGAAAAGGAAATATCTACAATAACATAAATTTGTGTCCTTTGTACTTCTCAAATTATACAACCCTGATCATAGACTCCTACTTGTCCTAAAATATGTTTACCCGCAGCTCGAAACAAATATGGTATGCACAGCAGTTATACAGTTCCAATGAAATAAACTGAAGAATCGCTGAACTGATACAAGAGTGGACTAAAATATCTCTTCTTAGAATTAACACCCCTTTCCAAATTGGAGCACGTATGACAACCAATAAGGCACAAATATTAAACAAACAAGGAAAGGGGGAAAATTAGAAAAGAAGAGTTAATTGCACATATATACCCCATAGTATCGTCGTTTTGAACTTGCTACCCCTGCAGTTTAATAGACCCCCGGGTTAGTTCTTTGATTATTCAACCCTGGGTGAAATATATTGCCCCTGGGTGAAATCTTGACATATTTTGCCCGTGGGTGAAATCAGGTGAGTCTATCTGATGGTAAAAGAGTCAAAAAGAAACTTCATCTCATGGAGTCTATTTGCAACAATGAAACTACATGAGTCGTAAGTTCAGACCAACGATACTACAGGGGATCTATGTGCCACCCAAAAAAAACACTCCAAGGTCTCCCTGAGTTAGGACGGCATGCACCAACTTTACTTACTCTACTGAGATTTCACATTAACAATCGCAATACAAAACCATACACTAAAAAAGCATACCTAATTGTACATAATTAGGAAATTATCTATTAACCAAGGCATGAAAATAGAGGAAGATGTGCTACACTCATAAGTCATTCATAGCGTAAAAGCACCAGTATTCTGCCGTGAACATAACTGACAATATATATTTCAAAATTAAAAATGGAATCAATACAATTCATATAGAAACTCACATAACTACCACATAACCAACAATCAATTCATTTTTGACATACAAGGCAATGTTATTTAAGAACAGCTAAAAGTTAGGAAGATTCTGAAATGTACTTGATTGGAGTTCTACAGAAGTAATAAATCTCATGTCAAACTTAGTGCCATTTGTTTCAGTGTTCGTAATGTGGGATATTGATATCACAATAATTTTATATTTTTTTCTTAGAGAATACAAGTGTGCAAAAATGAATATACGTGACTGTTCAAATATTGAAGTAGACATCCATACATAAACAGAAGTTGTATTCAGACAGAATGTAGGCACCAACATATCACCAAAAAGTTGCATAGGAAAATAGGTTAGACCTTTAAGGGTCTTCCTTACTTAAAAGTGAACAAATATGGAAAAATATGGGTATTCAATGGCAGCTCATTTTATTAAATGCAACTCATTTTATTAATGTGCTGCCAACAGATAGACTAGTGGCGAGACTCATCCTGTATAGTTGCATCGAAGCAGGTGGACCTCACCACCGCTATCTCTTGACAATGCATTTTGCTAAATGAGATGAAAACTCAAGCCCAATGTCTCTTTATTCTTAATCAATATCTAGCATCATGTAACATTTGATATGCTCTAATAAATACATATTCCTATGAACATATTTGAAATAGCTTGCCACTACCATATTTGTGCCCATACTTTGAACAGAACATAATTGGATATTAACATTCATTACTAAGTGAATGCAAATCAGTTATGAACCTAATTCTCTGTATTAGCCTTGTACTCCTTTCATAAATATGGGCAGGGACCACGAGACAGTTATCTTGCATCTCACTAACTGCTTAATTTACTTTCTCATACTGTTAATGCTTCTCTGGACATCGCATGACGATAACGAAGCACAAACACAAATATGGAGTATGGATAAACAACAAGGTAACGATAGTTGGCTACATGACAGAAATTTTAAAAGTACACCAGACAAATGTAGCACATTGACAAGTACAACAAAACAATGCATAAATATATTTTATTTACACCAGATACACCACAGATACTATATAATAGATAAAACACAATAAAGTATGCAATATACATTTTCATCACGACAACACGTGTGGGCATGGGTTTATGTTCGTCATTTGTGTCATGAATCAATAAGCTTAGGATGGTTAAGAGAATATGTTTTATGAAATATTTTGGGTTATGTAATTCGAGAATTGCATGAACAAGGTTATGTATGATCATCACAAAATAACATTGCAATACCATATCATAATGGATGTATGATCCCAGCTGCATAAACATTTAATAAATTAAAATGTATAAAAAGCAGCAGACAGTTTTAGCAAAAATATACATCAAGGCAATGGGACTACTCATAAGAAATTAAGAATAAAGATCTTTCCATAAAAAAACAAAAAGAATCAAATTTACCCTCATTGACTTCTATCTTCCTCTTGGATCCATCAACTGTGAGAACACCCTACTTGTGGGCACATCCGTTCCGCTGCTGACAACGCTAAAACTATCATGATTTGAGTCCCCAATTTCTTGAATCCAATCAGGAATATCCTTAATCTCATTCATACTACTCTCATCTCCAACATTCTTCATAAAAGACTCCTGAAGCTGAAGAGCATACTCCAAGTTCCACAATACATCTCCCATTGTTGGCCTCTCTGCACCATAATCAGCTAAGCATTTCTCTGCAGCCTCGCCAAACTTCCTCAAAGAATTTAGACTCACTGTGCCAACAAGATGGGGATCAATTGCTCGCTCCAATTGACCTTTTTTCTGCCAACTCATAGCCCATTCCACTATATTGATCTGTTCTCTTGGGAGTGATGGATTGATTGCTGGCCTGGCACACAAAACCTCCAATAGAACAACTCCAAAAGAGTACACGTCTGATTTCTCTGTCAATTGCTGCCTTCTGAAGTATTCAGGATCAAGATAACCGAAGCTTCCCTTAACTGCGGTACTTACGTGGGTCTGATCTACAGTAGGACCCAACTTAGACAAACCGAAATCAGAAACTTTGGCAGTTAGATTCTCATCGAGAAGAATGTTGGTGGTCTTAACATCTCGATGGATGATTGTCTCTTCAGCGCCAGTGTGAAGGTAATGAAGACCCTTTGCAGCTCCAATACAGATCTCGAGCCTTTGTTTCCATGATAGACAAGGGAGATTCGAGCCATACAAATGTCTACGGAGAGGACCCCCAGCCATGAAATCATAGACGAGAACCATCTCATTAGGTTCGTGACAGAAGCCTATAAGAGAAACAAGGTGTCTGTGTCGAAGCTTTGATAGCATCTCAATCTCCGTCCTGAACTCAATTAGTCCTTGCTGGGATCCAGGGTTTCCTCGTTTAACTGCCACAACGAGGCCATTCTCGAGTACTCCTTTGTAGACTTTACCGAAGCCACCCACACCTAAAACCAAGCTCTCATCAAAATTCTTTGTTGCCTCTTTTATCTCCATGAACGCCAATAGTCTACTAAAAGAGAGAGAAGGTCCTGATGAAGCAAAGCTACCAAGAGATATCTTAGTTTCAGAGTTGCCAGTGTGAGTATGAACAGCCATTGGTGATGGTAACCATGTTGAACCTCCACTTTCATCTCGGGTCTTCTTCCTATGGCGAAAATACAGTACAAAAGCCGCAATCAAGATCGCCAGGAGAATTGCTCCTCCCAAAAAAGACACAATGACAATCGCCAACAAATTATTTTTATTCTTATCCTTCTTCACCTTGACACCAATAGGATTTTCCCCTTGAGATCGATCAAGACTACCTTTCGAATTGCTAAACTTCAAAATCTCTAGACCGTTAAGGATTGCATTAGGTAGGGAGCTTGTTATCTGAGGAGGACCTATCTGAATCAGAATCTTCTCTATCTGAACTTCCACTATGAAATCCACAAAACAAGCAGTTGATAACCCATTAGCCTTGTGTGAGATATCGAAAGAACTAAGAGCAGATTGGTTATTGATGTACACATTAAAGAGCAAGTTTCCTACATTGTGGCTCAAAATGTCGCAAAAATGCAGTCTAATCAAATATCTGAACCCTGAATCCACATCAAACACCCAAGATATGTTAAACCTCTGGTTTCCGACATTTGCATCAGCCATTTCTTGCGCAGTTGCGTAAACCAAATTTGGTGCAGTATCTACAGAAACCCTAGACGAGTACTTTATTGAATCAGGATCAGTTGAAATAGCAATCGCCGAAGCCGAATTAATCAAGAATTTCCCATCAGGCTTCCAATCTCTCCACAAGCCATCATTTTTAGAACTTACATATGGACCTCCCATGTTAATTCTATGAAGGGTCTCAAAAGCAATATTACCAGAGATCTCAACTGGTTCATTTTCAGAAATCGAAGAGCCCGTCGCCGGAAATACTCGATCAGGCAAAGAAATCACCTCTATTCCATTTACAAACGCAATTGAACCACTAGAAGGAACCAAATTCACAACCAATGGCTTTGAATCCAAACCCAAATCCACAATATACTCCTTCAACACAACAGATTGGTCAAGACCCAATTTTGAATAGGAGAAATCATAAAGAAACGTGAACCCATTTGCGCCCACCGTAAAAGTTGCATCCTTGAGGTTATAGATTGGACTACTAACTGGGTAGAAGTGAAGCCTTAAGAAATGCCTACCCTTTTGTTGGATTTTGAAACTGTAATCTGTAGCTTGAGTAAATACCCTAGCACTTCCATAGAGATCCAAAGGCTTTGTATCACTATAGACTACATTGTGTGAAGCTGGAGTCAGAAGAAAAAAAGAAGATGAACCTGGGTTTTTGTCTGGTTGAAAAATCCTGCCATCTTCAAGCTTGAGAGCGGAGTTTCCTCCACAGTTGAGCAAGAAGTTGTCTTGAGGCGTGAAGGTGCCATTAATGGAGTTTAGGGTCAAAATGAGGGCGATGAAGAAAATGGGGATGTGGGTTTTGGGATTCATGGGCTACAGAGAGAGAGAGAGAGAGAGAGAGGGGAGAGAAATGGAGGCCAATGGGGTACTGCAGGTACGCTTCCCAAGAGAGTGGTGCAGAGAGAGCGAGGAGTTGAAAAGGGTGTTTGTTTATTTTGCTTTCAAAAAACATAGAAATTTTGAGGAGGCAGAGCTCAGGCGAGAGAGGGTGGTGGGGTGTTCAATATGGGCCTTTGTTTTATTAGCGAAAGACAACTAGCGAAGTTGGGCCATGGGTTCTAACTACCCCTCGTCCACCGTCCATGCCCACAATGTCTCCATTTTATATATTTTACAATATATTTTATGCTTTCGGAGGACATTTTTCTTTGAAATGTGTTCGTGAGAGAGTTATCGGTTCTGAAAGATATTAAGGTAACTGGAAAGATGATTCGTAGCTTTTAATATTCATGTTGAGCGAAGTTTTTTTGCTTGTTACCCCGGCTTTTTTATAGGTTCCTCTTATGAAAATGTTTAAGGGAGCGTTTGGCAATCATGACGTTTTTGTCGTTTCTGTTTTTTTTCAACGAAAACAAAGAAACACGTTTGGCAACCGGGGCCCTTTACAAAATCTAAAAACTAAACACTTTTCTCAAAACACCAAAAATGTGTTTTAAGATTCTGTTTTTTCATCTAAGCGGGAGCGTTTGGCAATCATGACGTTTTTGTCGTTTCTGTTTTTTTTCAACGAAAACAAAGAAACACGTTTGGCAACCGGGGCCCTTTACAAAATCTAAAAACTAAACACTTTTCTCAAAACACCAAAAATGTGTTTTAAGATTCTGTTTTTTCATCTAAGCAGTCGCAGCCCG
>NC_033798.1:7359613-7538927 GCF_001876935.1 Asparagus officinalis
CCGCCGCCGCCCGTCCACTGCCGCTATATAAATGGTCAAACTAGTTTGATCAAAATGGTGTTTTCAAAACACATTTGAAAAAGAAACACCATGGCATGGGGGTCGCCGCTGCCTGCCCATTGGCGCTATATAAATGGTCAAACTAGTTTGACCAAAATGGTATTTTCAAAACACATTTGAAAAAGAAACACCATGGCATGGTGTTTTTTACAAAAACACAACAAAAAACACATTAATTACCAAAGTGATTTCTCACTGGTCAAAATATCAAAACAAGTTGCAGATTGACATGCATCACATATTTAATGTGAGGCCACGCATGATTGGCAACAATAAAAAATCCGAAATTATTTTGGATCGTATTTCCATTTTTGGTTCATTTAGAAGATGCGGAGTTCGCAATTGCTCCCTTTGTTCAATAGTTAGCTAATTCGTGGTCAATCGCAGTCATAGCTTTTGTTTCTATAAACACTAGTGTGAACATGGCAATTTTTTCCCGCTACAATAATCTTGGTTTAACTGCTACAGTTTTTTTTGGATTTTTTGAATTGCTACAGGTATCCCCGTCTTTGTTAAATATTCCTCTGTGCTATAATAATATTTTTTTAATCACAGTGTCCAGTTTCATAATGCTATCGTGTATACTACTTGTTAGAATTAATATAAAACAATAATCATTGATCCTCACCATGACTTTCGAGTTTTGGTGTAATGGTTAAAGGAACTAAATTTAAGATAGTATCAGAACAACCCAGGTTCAAATCTCACAGGCCACGAATTAAAAGCGGGTTTTCTAAAAAAAATTGACATCGCTACGTGAGTCCAAGTTTCGACCCATAAAAAAAGGGCGTTCAACCTGCGGGGCCATGTTAGAATTAATATAAAACTATAATCATTGATCCTTACCATAACTTTGGAGTTTTGGTCTAATGGTTAGAGAAACTAAATTTAAGACTACTGTAGCATTTACTGTATCATGAGTAGTGAATCTTGGGTTCTCCCGTTTGTATAGAGGAGTAGAGCATGTGATATATATAGATGGACTGGCAGACTAATAAGAAATCTTGCATGAAATAGCCATCTTTTTTTAAAGGCATTCTCCTTCCTACATGTTATAAACAGGAAAATGACCGAAGCATGGCATCTGAAGATAACTAGTGTTTTACTTGTAATAGTTATCCATAAATATAGCAACAATCAATAACTGTGAATGTGTTTCAAAAATAGTTCGGATTGGACGCTTGGTAGCTTGTGACAACTACCTTATCTTTCATTCTACATCACACAAAACACAAGAATAATCAAATATCATTTTAGACCCTAGGATGCTTGTTTAAGCACAATACGTTCATATAGTAGTAAATGGAAATATTGAAAAAGCTACCGAAGGAGGAATTACTGAGGGGCTATTTAGATATTAGTCCCTCAAATCTTCAATAATTCTATAGCCCACTCAAATCTATAAATTAACTCTTTAGTCCCTCGAGTCCTAGGAGTCTTTCGATTTGGTCCCTCGAAAACGAAATTACCCTTAGCTAATAGTCTTACAAGGGTTATTCGCAATTTGACTCACCTTTTTAAACTTTGTTTGACTCACCCCTTTTAAACTTTGATACCCTAAATTTTTTTTGACACTTTGATTCCTTAAAGTTTGTACCTTATTAACTTTGATATCCCAAAATTTTTTAACATTTTGATACCCAAAAGATTACACATTTGTATCTTTTATACCCCTAAAGATTCCATATTTCTTCACTTTATTACCTCAAATTTTACTTTTCTTTTTAACTTTGCGCATGAAAAGCATTATTGAAATTTATTTCCACTTCATACGAGAAAAGGTCGTTCAGAAACAATCGCTAGTTCGTCACATCAACCCGAGTAAACACTTAGGATCCCTCCTCAATCAAGAGAATCCCATGTAATCTGAGTTGTTAGCATGAGAAGTGGTCGAGATAACAAACCTGTACATTTGAATTTTAAATTTATACATCTAATCTATAAAAATATGATGATGCCCATTATAAAGGGAAATCTCTTCTTGCTCCTTCAGTATTGAAGTTAAAAAGATGTAAACTTTAGAGTATCAAAGTTCAAATAACCTAATTTGAACAAGATGCGCTTCAAGAGAGAGATCGTAACTAAAGAGTATTTTGGTCAACGAGGGACCAAATTGCAAGACCCCATGGGATTTGATCAGAGACTAATGAGCAATTTTAAAGATTTGAGGGACTAATATGGGATTATTAAATATGTGGGGGACTAATGTCTGAATAACCCATCAGTAAGATATATTTTCTGATAAGAGGTTATAAATTCAAGAAACATTACTAAATACTCTCTCTTTTGTGTGAGGGTTTTTTTTCTCCGCCTCTATCTCAAGAAACAAACATTTGGGGATGTTTGCCTAAATGTTTGGTTGTATGTTTTTACCATGTAAAAGGATGGAAAGTGTAAAAAAGTGGGTCCCAATGTCAGCTTTCATCACTTTACATTGTTTGTTTAAATTCCTTTTACATGAAAAGCTTACACCTTTTGATGAGGTGTCACTGAAAGCAAAATCATCAAAATTAAGAGTGATTTTGTTGGAAAGCTGACACAATGTCATAAATGTGTCAAAAAAATAATAAAAAAGTCAAAACCTTGTAGAAAGTGGTGAAGTGAATAACCACTTTCCATTTTGTGTCATAAATACTCTAGTTTACATTATACTATCCAAACAATGTAATACTATTATTTTAGGATTCATAAAGATTCCTAACCAAACAATATAAACACTCGAATGGAAAGTGGTGAGGTGGATAACCACTTTCTATTTTGTGTCATAAATACTCTAGTTTTCTAAAGGCATCCAAACAGCCCCTTAAACTTCTATACTTTGGGAAGTGAAACTCTCACCATAAAGGGACTGTTTGGTTGTTGTTGGTAAAGTTGTGTATTTATGACACAACTTGGAAAGTTGTTGTCCATCTCATCAATTTCAGTTTCATACTTTTCTTTGTTTGTTTTTTATTCCATTGGAATCATAAATGGCTTGTTTGGTTTGCAAATGTAACTTTAATTGTTTGTTTAGAAAGTGTAAAAAGTGGTCCCTACTCAAATAATCATATTCGTTGGAATTATTTTTTATTATTTTTTCCTGGCTTCAATGGCAGCTTTCTCCTAAAATCATGTTTTTTTTTTATGAAATCGCTTTACAAGCCACATCAGCATATGAAATTACTTTACACTATTTTCACAACTATAAACAAACAATTGAAAGTGATGAAAGCTGACATTGGGACCCACTTTTTTACACTTTCCATCCTTTTACATGGTAAAAACATACAACCAAACAGCCCCAAACTATGCAAGCTGTGTGAAACTCTCACAATGAACTATGCAAGCTACAACTCTTAATTCATTTTTGAAAATTACACCTTGACTTGATATTAAATAAACATGTGGACAAAGAGTGCAGTATTAAAACTCCTACAGCTAGATATTTCTAGTATCTTCTATGAACGAGAGGTCTCAGGTGCAGTATTTAATAGCACAGGTGCTGTATCTCAACCACCATGCTATAGTTTAAGGTAACCAGTCAAACCCCATGAAGAACAATTCCCAACGGAAACATGAAATCACGCCATTTCCAACGGAGTACTCATTAAATTTAGGGCCCGCTAAATCTTTAATATATCTGAAATTAGTCCCTGAATTAATTTATTATGAGGGCTTATTTTTGAGTCATTAAATTTGAAACAACATATGAGAATTGCAGACCTAATAACAACATTTTGGGGAACTGTTAGAAACGACCTATAAAAATTGGGATCTAATAGTAATTTCAATGATTTTAGGGCTACTTTCTAAATATTTAAAGTTTTAAAGGACTATATACCCACAACTTACTATGCTTTAGACTATAAAAAATTTGTGTCGTAGTCGAAGTGTCAAGCTAAGGACAAATTTTCAAAACCGACCCTTTTGGGTTTTTAATTACAAAAAACGACCGGTTTTGAAAATATTTACAAAAATCGACCTATTTAGCTGAAAACAGGTCGGTGTTTTTAAATTTTTTTGGAAAACTTCACGGGAGTTGAACTCCCGTGAAGTTTTTCTCATAACAAAACTTCACGGGAGTTGAACTCCCGTGAAGTTTGGAAGAAAAAATTTCAAAAACCGACCCAGTTTCAACCAACTGGGTCGGTTTTTATAAATAAAACTGAAATAGGTCGTTTTTTGCAATTAAAAATCCAAAGGGGTCGGTTTTGAAAATTTGTCCGTCAAGCTAATGAACGATATTATGTTAGATTTTTGGAATTTTCCCCAAATGTGAGGGCGCGCTTCTTTAGTTTTTCTTAGCGTGTGGTGTTCTAAAATTGTGGCTCACCCGGACTAGAAGAGATGCTTCTCTTAATATATAGTAAAGTATTAGAACATAAAACAAATATGTTCACGTGCAACGCACGTGCACTATACTAGTATATAAGTCCTCAAATGTTGTTATAATTACATTCAAAATGAAACTCTTCCATTAATTAAATAATGAATTGTGTAAAGTATTAGAACATAAGACAAATATGTCTACGTGCAACGCACGTGCACTATACTAGTATAGTAAAATATAGGTTAATGAACTCAGTTACAACAGTAGTCGTAAACGAACTCTCCATTTACGGCGGATGAGTTGCAGAAATTGTAGTTATAATGCAAAATACTGCTCAAAATGAAAATCAACCCCCAACAGAAATACAAAAAGATTTGTATTCAAAATTATTCTATGCGATTATAAAATTTAAAAATTAAATCAAACAATTGCTAACTAGAACAAATTTTGAAAAAAAAACATTTTAATATTTAATAACAAAAAGTCAACTCACTTTTAACTTATTTATAAATTTTAGCCCATTTTGGCCACATTATCAACCAACTTTGGGTCGAATTTGGGAAATCTTGATATGTAAAATGATTGGGGTTGTGATCCCCCTATCTTTTGTGAAACAAATATTAGGAAACGAAGTGAAAAAAAGAGCAGCACGTATATATGGATATAAATTTAACTTGATTGGGATTCTTGAATTTTTATTGTTTAGAGGCTTTTGATTGAGATTAATTTTTATTTGATGAGGAGTCTTAAGTAACAAAAATTTGAAAAAGAAGCAATGACAATAATGTTAGCATTTTCTTAAGGAAAAGGCAATTTTGCCTTGTGAATAGTCCCACATTGGAAGTTGAAGAGAAGTTCAAGTGGTTTATAATGGTTCACTTCCTAATGGGCTTTGAGTAATGTTTTGGGCCTACTAGTGTTTGTGCTCTTTCTCCACACACGCGCGCACGCACGCCACGCCTCGCCACGACGCGACGCGCGCCACGACGCACCGCACTCGGGTTTTGCTTCTCCAGCTTTTATTTTTTTGTAACGGCAACATTTATTATGTAACGGCAGCATTTATTATGTAACGGCAGCGTGATTTACGCCCAACGGACGAGGAGATTCAGCATCGGTTACTGGTTCATGAGGCTATATAAGGAGGCAGAGTTCATTCGGGAAAACACACAGAAATTCACAAAGAATTTCATAGCTCCCTCTTCCTCCTTCTGCTACTCTTAGTACTCAAAGATTTTCGGCTACATATTTTGAGGATTATTTTTGGGCAATCATCTTCATCTGAGCAGAAGCTCTGCTACTCGCGCCCGAGTAGAGAGGCCGGCCGTTTCCGGGGGGCTTTTACCGCTAGGGGGGAGGATCAACTACGCCAGGGCGACAGGCGGGTCCTCTATCTTCTAGGGCAGTGTATCACGACTGCACCCCGTTCAGGCCTGATTTTTCATAACTCATTTATTTTCAGTTAAACTAATATTGTTTATTGATAGCAATCTAGAAGATAGATAATTTATTGCTGTTAATTTAAATCTGAAAATAAATATATATTAAAAAAAAAAAATTTGTTACTGTTCACCCGAATTTCATATTTGTTTAACTGTTTTAATTTGTTAACCTTTTGCATCTAAGTAGTTAACAAATTATTTTACTGCAATAGTACTGAATTTTATATCTGTCAATTTTCATATTCAGTATCTGTCATAAAAAAAAAAAAATAAAAGAAGATAATAAAAACAAGCAGAGAAAGAGCTTCACCCCAGAGATTTATCAGGTGCTCCTGAACTGAGTAACTACAGTACGCATGCCATTAGGTTCTGTTTTTCTTCAGCTACCCTCGTTAGACTGTGGTGTACTAGGGAGGCAGTAACCGCCAGAATAATACCCGTGTTCTTGGCAAAATTCAGCATATAATTGAGGTATACTCCCCCCCACGATCAGATCTTTAGAGATCTTGATCTTTTCCTGTCTTAAATGGTTCTCTAGATCAGCTTTATAGAACCTTAAACGCTATCTAGGACTTCATCTTAGTCATGAGAAAATATGTGAAACAATATCTGAGTGATCGTCTATAAAAGGTCGACAAAATATCTCTAACCCCCTCGTGAGAACTCGATTCGAGTCCACCACAGCCACTATGAAATTCGAGGGTCAGAGTTTCTATGTTATAGACTTGAAGGTTTTGTTTGTTTCCCTTGAACACAAATCTCACACACTTGCGATGAGCAGGTCACTAGATGATTTTAGGAATAAGATCAAATTGATCATTTCTGGTAACAGTTTGAAATTGACATGTCCCAAGTCGTCCATCTGCCACATCACAAGATTTAACAATTTGAATAACAGGACGACTTAGATTTTCATTAAGACACTGAATTGATTACATGAGTTTTGAAAGAGCCATATAGATAAACTTTTTCCTATAAATATTACTTTGTAACAAATCTGTTGGATTCTTTTACAATCCTATAACCAGCTTCTAAACAAGAAGATTCACTAAAATCCAGAATTTCGACGAGAGAAGGGAACAAGGAGACCCTGTGCAGATGTAGGGCTTTCCCAGAAGTCAGTTAGGAGCTTTTATACTTCCCTTCCTATTATGGTTAGTGAGTCATATTCTGCAAGTTATGGCTCGCTCCCACGAGATCCTGATTAATTTGAAAAACCAAGAAGCGATCATTACACGACGTGTATATTTGCTCCGAATCAGATAACCAATCAGTGGAAGAAGTTAGCAGAATTTACAAGATGAGGTGATGGCAACTGAAGGAGTTGGATACTCTTCAATCATATTAACTTTATTTGATCGCCATTTCCTTAGAGGCAGGTTTAGCCGGTTCCTTCTTCCGAAAGAAACAGTTGAAGAATGTGGTTGGTTCTAACCACAGGACAAGAGCAGACTTTCAATCAACTTATGGCTGAAGAATGCGAATTGGAAGAATTTGATTGAAAGAAGATTTTATTGAAAGATTGTTGTTTTTTCTTGAATTCTTCATATTGAGTTTGAAAATTCCTAGATTAGGCTTTTCCATCTACAAGTTTAGCTTTAGCTTTGATTCATCTTCCTTGGTTTTGGAATTTAGCTATGCTGGTCTCAATAAGAATGGCCTTAAGGGCCTCAGTTAAGGTAGATCTGCACCTGCTTTGTCGGAGATCTCCAGCAAATCTAAGCGCAGGAAGGAGGGAGTTATCATCAAACCAGGAAACTTAATAGTCATCAGTCAAATGGTTTCCTGTTTGATGGAGATGAGCGATGAAATCTAAAATCATGGAATTTTTCAATTAAGGCTTGTCATCTACCCATCATGACTTATTGAAGGAGCGAAGCGTGTACGCGGCAGAATCCGGCATCATCATAAGCCATATTCTGCTTCAGAGCTGCATAGGTCTTTTGCATCTTTGAACTCAAGTATATATGTCATAAAGGTTGTCCTCAAGGCAAACATAGAGATTCGCATGACAACAAGAAATAATATCTTGCTGGTTTCATAGAGCTAGAAGTAGAGCTAGCACCTGAACCAGAAGTGGAAGATACAGACTGTTCAGGATCAGAGTCAAAGCTTGAGTACCACTAGTAAGAGACTCAGGAAAGCAATGGCTATAAGGACCTAAGGTATGGAGCCAGTATCTCATACTGATTAGCCCACCGTTTAATAGTTATAGAACCGAGTGAACTTCTCAGGTTTGACAGCTTTTTGAATGATCAATGCCATACAGTCCAATTTGAGTTAGATAGTCTAGGTAGTTGAAATCTGAACAGGTAAGATTTTATTATACACTAACCCAGATAACTTATTAAACCTGCTCTTAACCAAAAACTCTAAAAGTGAAAAGATTAAAGTTTTCTCTCGGGTAGTTGGCCAGTAAGTAGTACTTAGAGGTGATCAAATGATCGATAAGTATCGTTTCTGGGCAGACGCTTTACGCACCTTTAAACACTTTCCTTATAGACACCAACTAATACCAAGAAAACTTGAACTCAATAGGATTCCCCAAAGAAATTCCAATACAACTTCCTTATGAATATTGGAAAGGGAGATCTCCTAATCTGAACTTTCTTCCGAGTTGGGGTGCTGGCCTAGGATAGCTGATTCCCGAACTAAGAGAGGAAAATTGGTTCCAAAACTATTGATGTGCTTTCATTGGATATGCAGTCTAGGAATAGCGCCAATGTAATAGCATTATCTAGTCATAACTCTGAAATCAGTGACATAGTCCAACTAAACACTAATCACTTGAAGCTCAGAGTGCAGTCTTCTTTTGAAAATATCTTCTTTCAAATCCAATAATCTCAGAAAATCTAGAACATCTATTTCCTTCTGATCTTCATCATTTAGTTTGTCCCAACTTTTAATTAGCCCGAAGAAGCAAAAGAGGCATAGATTCAAAAGGATTTTGAGAGAAGACTTCTTGTACCTTCTTGTTGAAGGTGATCCAACGCTCATTTCACAGAAGCAATGGATTACCTGAATCTCCTTTCTTGGAAAAGAAGCCATTAGATAATGAGGATTAAATCATATCATAGGAAAACATACTTGGATACTCAGCTGACTAGCTCCAGCTGAATCCTGTTGCTGTAAGTGATATTCAAAAAAACTTAGAGCTGATGTTCCAGTAGATAATTTAAAGCGAGATTAGTAGCTTTAAAAAAACAAAAAAAAAAAAAAAAAAAAAAAAAAAAAAAAAAAAAAAAAAAAAAAAAAAAAAAACAAAAAAAAAAAAAAAAAAAAAACAAACAACGCATTATACTCAAAAAAGGGCATTGCATTACTTTGATACCTATCTCCTGCTAGCCCGAATTTTACTATTCAGAGATTCTTTTAGCCTTTGCCTGCTTATCCATAAACTGATCATACATCAGATGTGATGTCAAACTTGTTTCCTGAATGGTGATCTAGATGAAGAAATTTATTATGCCACCAACTGAAGGCTCATTCCCAAGGGTCAGGAAACAAAGTTTGTAAAACTTGTAATCTCTGTATGGGTCTATAAACAAGCCCTAAACTAAGGGCACCAGGAAATTTAACAAATTCATTTGCACAATATGGGAATTCACGTGTGAATGAACACGACAAATGTGTTATTACTCAAAACTGAATAAACAATGACTAGTTAGCCGAGTCTCTATGTTGATTCCTTGATTTTAGAACTACTCTTGAAACTAATCATTAAAAGTTAAGGATTATCTCTCCAAATTTTAATGAAAGACTTAGGTCTTGCCTCCGATATGATACTTTGGAATGAAAATCATGAGACACTAGAGGAATATCCTATGAGTCTTTTCTCACAGTATTTGAAAATCCTGACATAAATTCAACTTTCATAATTTAAATCTGTTTTCCATCACCATATGATTCCTTCATATACCTTTGAAGAAGAAATGAAGCGGAACCTGTCTCTCAGTGAAATATTCCCAATGATTGGATCCCTTTTATACATATAAAACCGGACTAGACCCGATATAAGCTTTATGCTGAGGACGAGATTGAGTTCGGCTATAACAGTAACCTTAACCCAGATTCAATTGGTCTGCCATTAGAAAGAGTATTTGAATACATTAAAATGAGACAGTTGACTATTGCTAACTTTACATCTGGATACCCTGATTGCCCATTGAAGGGTATAGTGACGCCATTGGGTCACAGATTCCAATCAGTAGTAAAGTCAAACATCTGCCGGTATGATATTTCTTTTGGTGCGTGCTGTGATATCTGCGAATCATGTAAGCAGATAGTAATTGCCAGGGGCACCATGGAATCGAATTGATTTGACTTGATGAACTACTTGCTCAGAGCCGAATGGTTTAACAAGATCTTATCTCTTAACTTCCCTTTGCGTCCACAAACCTTTCTCCAATTTCCATTCATTCTGATTCTAGATCTTTCCTCTTCATTCTTCTACCATAGAGACCAATTAGAGCTTTAAGCAAGTTAATGCTAATAAAAAACTAACAGACATTCAAATAAAGATATATAAAGTCGCTACAACGCCTGTTAGGCGCAAAGTTGTGATCTTGCGATTATATGTAAAGTCTGAGAAAAATATTGCTGACCTTTGACTAAGGGAATTATCCAGGAGTGTTAGTCCTGCGATTCATTCCGAGGGAGATGGAGTTAAGTCATTAAAGAGCGTCAACTGACATGTGGGAACCCAACCATTATTTGAAGACGTTGTCCCAATGTCGTGCAATGTCGGAGTAGAAACAAGCTGGACTCGATGATACTCGGGTGGAGCAGTCGGACCATATATATTATTCATAATCATTATGTAGTGTGAGCTAGCTACCCCTTCGTCTATGATGACGATTTGATGCTCCTATGATACAGCCTGGTTAGCGCCCTCTGAGTTTTTTATCTTAATAAGTCCAACGATGTCAATTATTGGGGGGGGTAGTTAAATAAACAGGTTTGTAGTACCCTTTGAGGACTTACCTACTGTGAGAGGAATCGTGATGGCCGGCGGTTTGGGCGGCTGGACTACTGAACCGCTAGAACTCTCATGAGTCGGTTATTGATGCATGCCTTTTAACGCCTCAACACCGCTTTCGCTCAATAGATGAAGTGGTATTGTGATGTGTTTTGGCATACCTCGATTCAAGGGGCGCTAATTCAAGGCCTTAGTCCATTATGTCCCTCAGTGTGCGCGCCGCAAATCTCACTTAAGGAAAGGTTCAAAGCCGAGGACAGCTACCTTTCCCGAATCACGATACGAAAGGTGCCAACCGTATATCATATATATATATATATAGTATTAAATATATTAGTATACTATATTATATCAATATATTTTTACTAATTGTTTTGTGTCAATATTGCCTTTGGGGGGGCACTGTTAGCATTTTCTTAAAGGCGAAAAGCGCATTTTTGGGCTTGTGAATAGTCCACATTGGAAGTTGAAGAGAAGTTACAAGTGGTTTATAATTGGTTCACTTACTAATGGGCTTTGAGTAATGTTTTGTGCCTACTAGTGTTATTGTGCTTCTTCTTCGCACAGCACGCGCTGGAGAGGCATTACGGGCGCACGCACGGACGCCTCGCTCGCCACGCCACGGCCCTCGCCTCGCACGCTACGCCTCGCCTCGCCACGACACGACGCGCGCGCCACGCCGCACCGCACTCGGGTTTTGCTTCTCCAGCTTTTATTTTTTTGTAACGGCAGCATTTATTATGTAACGGCAGCATTTATTATGTAACGGCAGCGTGATTTACGCCCAACGGACGAGGAGATTCAGCATCGGTTACTGGTTCATGAGGCTATATAAGGAGGCAGAGTTCATTCGGGAAAACACACAGAAATTCACAAAGAATTTCATAGCTCCCTCTTCCTCCTTCTGCTACTCTTAGTACTCAAAGATTTTCGGCTACATATTTTGAGGATTATTTTTGGGCAATCATCTTCATCTGAGCAGAAGCTCTGCTACTCGCGCCCGAGTAGAGAGGCCGGCCGTTTCCGGGGGGCTTTTACCGCTAGGGGGGAGGATCAACTACGCCAGGGCGACAGGCGGGTCCTCTATCTTCTAGGGCAGTGTATCACGACTGCACCCCGTTCAGGCCTGATTTTTCATAACTCATTTATTTTCAGTTAAACTAATATTGTTTATTTTGATAGCAAATAAGGACTTGTTTGGCAATCAAAAAGTAAATGAAAGATAGAAAACGAAGAGAAAGTACATTTTCGAGAAAGTATTTTCTATTCGCAAATATTGTTTGGTAACTAAAAAGTGAAAATGTGAAAAGTTGATGCGGCAATGACATGACATCCACTTTCTTCATATGAACTGTTTCGTTTATGTGGAAATCAGACAATGGAAAATAGACTTTTTTAAACAAGAGTGTATAATAAAACATAAAAGATATATTAGCACGTACAATATATCAATGTCACAAAGAGAATAGATACCAAATATGAATATTTTGCCATATTAATTCAATCAGACCCATCAAATACTAACTGTAAGCATGTAATTGGCTTTTTCCTTATTTTTAAATTGGGTATCCTAGGAGGTATCCTCACATCTTGTTATGGATGAGACTAATTTCCACTCATGCTTTGTGGCTGGTTTTGGCTCGAGGGTTTTTACCTGCTGGGGGGTGACTTTTTCCTATTCAATGTTATAGTATCTAATAAAATAGTGTTTGAATGATTTCAAGTAATTTGTATGTATTGTAAAAGACGTTAAGTCGGTTAGGTTTTTTTCTCATTTTTCTTGTGGGAGCATGGTTAGACACTATCAAGATATTCATGTAATCATCAAGTTTTCTTCTATTTGAAATATATTGCAGATGGTAGAATAAACGTCATGAACAAATATTTAGAAGTTGTGGGCGAGACAATTGAACCACACAAAAGTATGAAGCAATGACTAGATTAAAATAAAAAAGCAATTTTATAAAGTGAAAAGATATGAAAAATACTAAAATAATATTTTCTTTTTCCTCTCCCGTCACTTTCCATTCACTTTCTCCATATTAAAAAAAAGTGAAATTGGTTAAAAAACTGATGTGGCACTCCTCACTTTCCAGTTATTTTCAATTGCTTTCCAAGTGCCAAACAGTCAAAGAATAGAAAGTTGTCTCACTTTCTAATTTTTGATTCACCTTCTATTTAGTTTCTGACACGCCCTAATTAACAGTTTAGCCTGGTAGAGATTCTTAAAAATTTTAGAACTTTTTCATTGATGATTAGTATTATCTGATTTAGATTTTAAGAGATATCCACAATCTCATTTTTCACTTTGGGCCTGTTTGTTTGCACGGAAGTAATTATGAAGTAGCTGAAGTAAAAAAAGTAGATGCTACTTCTGCTAGGGCCTGTTTGTTTGCACGGAAGTAATTATGAAGTAGCTGAAGTAAAAAAAGTAGATGCTACTTCTGCTACTTCCAAGCAAAAAAGTGTGTTTGGTTAATGAAGTAGCTGAAGTAAAAAAAGTAGATGCTACTTCTGCTACTTCCAAGCAAAAAAGTGTGTTTGGTTATCTGAAAAACTTACTTATAATACTTTCTTAAACGCTTATGCGGCACCTACGTGTCATCCTTACTTTCAAAATATTTTTCCAATCCTCAATACTCAGAAGTAGCTCGGAAGTAGTTGAAAATCATATTAATTAGGAAGTAAATAAATTTTTTATTAATATTTTCTTTATTAGTTACTTCTAACAATTTTTTATTGATAAAATTACTCTTAATTTTAACAATTATTTTATAGTAATTTGTGATGGTCGTCGGCCAGGTTTTTTTTGGGATGAAGAGAACAGTCTATTAATTCTTTGTCTAAATACCACTATGATGTTACGATCAAAGGAACGAGAGAGGAGGAAAATTAGAGATTCATAGGAATTTATGGTCATCCGAAGTCTCATTGTAGGTGAGAGATAAACAATTATTTTGAAGCTATATGGTTGAATGATTCTTCTTGCTCTCAAGTGACGAGGGGTCATATTGGTATGAAACTGGTTGTAACGTGCTAGATCGAATTAAAGAGCGTAGCGTGACTTTGGAATTGTGGAAGCAACATGTGTTAATTACTTCCTAGTAATATTTTTAAATATTATCCAAACAAAAAAAGTAAATGAAGAGGAGGAAGTTCTACTTCCATTACTTCTAAAAATATATGAAACAAAAAAAAATGTTATTTCCACTACTTCCTCCTTCATAGTTTTAAAAGTTACTTCTATAACATATTTCATACTTCCAGTACTTCAATTATCCAAACGGGCCCTTTGCAGAAAGAGTAATAGCCGGGGATGGTATCCCTGGTTATTTCTTTCGAAGCCCGAAGCCTCATTGGTTGATCCAGCTCCTGCTGCTCTGTCAAATGCCGTCACGAAAAAGCCCGAAGCCTCATTGGTTGATCCAGCTCCTGCTGCTCTGTCAAATGCCGTCACGAAAATCACGCTTATTCTCAATAAGAGTATGCCTTGATCCAGCTCCTGCTGCTCTGTCAAATGCCGTCACGAAAATCACGCTTATTCTCAATAAGAGTATGCACGTCCATTAGATTCTTAGCAATCCTTTTTCGGTGAAGCGATGGAATCGAAAAAAAAAAGTTCTTCTTTGGAGCTACTCAAGAGAATCGCATGGAAATTAAACAACAAGAGACCTACTGCATAAGGCTTATGTTCGTTATCGATCAGTATAGTCTCGGTATCGGCAACTATGAATGGTTCTCGCTCTGTGCGAGATGGTTTGAGTGCCTCGAAAGAGACTTTGGCTAAAAAAGAGACTGTTCACGGAATAGATCTAGTTGTGAGTCTCCAGTGAAAATCAAAAATATTTATCCATTTAAAATCCTCCTCCAATTGAATTAATGGATCGTCCAATTGGAATCCTTTTTTCTGTCATTAAGGTGGAGAACTGAACCAAGAATTCTCTTTCTTCATCATCAATCGAATCACTGTTCGCGACCCAGGATTCGATTATTTCACATTAATTTCCAAGTACGGAACCATTTTTGTCTGTAATGGCCAAAATGGGTCAAATTTTGTCATTAAACAAAAAGTGGGTAGGTTTTCGTAACTAAATTTTAAAATGGGTTTTCTTCAAAATTTGACCTTTCTATGTAGGGGTGCATTCGGTCCGGATACGGCTCGATGCTTACCATATTCATATCCGCTTATCCATCTCAAAAACGGATATGGATACAGATATAGCTCAGTAAGGAAAATTCATATCCATGTCCGTCAAAATCGGATACAGTTACGAATATATATGTGGATATATAAACGGATATGCATGCGGATATAAGACAAATATGAGAAAACTAAATAGTATTGAGAAAAGTATAGTTCATGTGATACAAAAGAGTTCGTTAATATGTCCATTATAACTGAAAAGCTAAGATTAGACATCTTGATCATCAAAATTAACCACAAATCCATAATCTAATAATCGAAACTATCATAAAAGTATGACCAATATGTTTTCGGATATTTCAGATACGGATACAGATATTTCACTACAAAATCATATCTTTAACAATATCCTATCGGTTATAGATTTGAGTAACTATATCCATATCCTAACAAATACGGTTACGAATATTTCCTCGGATTCGGGTACAGTTTAGCACCCTAATTGCCAGCCACAATACAGTTGGAAAGAACTAAATATAATACCCTAAAGCCATTTGTATAAGCCTACAGCTTCGGTGCTCCATGAAAAATTGTTAGAGCACTGGTGGCATATATGTAAATATATTCCTTAAAGATAGCTCTCACATTTCTAGATAGATAGATTTGGTAGTTAGGAGGTGTTCTACACCCAAAATTGTAATTAACTACAGGTTAAAAGGTTACTTTAGGAAATACAATTTAGGAGAGAAACCGAATTGTTGATTAGTTACAATTCTTCAACTAACTAATTTCAATTTAGCATAATCCTCTACCGTGGTTTTGCTCTTGTGCTTTCAACTAGAACTTTTAATTTTGATTGCTGAAGGAAATTAGTTAATTGCTTACATTCACTAGTATCCACAGATTCATTCTGATGTCTTGGTCATTTACTCGGTGGTAGGTAGCTTTGTTCTGTTTGTCCATGGGAGAAATCAACCGCACTTTCCATAGTTCAAAGAAAGATAAAGGCAACGACTCATCCTATTTCCCTAGTTTATAAGCTAATTTTTGCTAGTCTTATTTGTCCTCTTGATTAATTACCTTTTATATATTGTTTATAAAAGGCAACGACGCATCCTATTCTCCAAAATTTCTCGTGAAGGGGCGCTATGAAAGGTATCCCCATCTTTTTCCTTTTAATTTTTTTTAATTATATAGAACACTATGCTATGCTCATTGTTCTTCGCCTCTATAAAGGCATTGGATGATGATTAAAAGACTCTAAAGTAATTATGTCATGTGATGAGAAAGGAAAAAAACAACAGAGTGGTTGCGTTTAGGATAGAAAGCAATTAGAAGAGAATTTTGAAAGACTAAATTACCCTTTCTTATTTTAGCTCATTTGTTATTTTTGTCAATTTAAAAATTAAAAAAAAGCCTATTTTTGGAGCACGGAAGCAAACCTCTTTGTATAAAGAGTTTATTTAAAGGAGTCCACCGTCACTCAACCGAACAATGCAGTGAGATCTGAGATCCAAAAACCTTCATCATTCCTGAGGCGCTCTTTAATTTTATTATTGTTTTTTTATCTCTCTTTTCTCAGTTGTATTTTTCTATGGCGAATTCAATGAGAGTGTCTGTCCCAGTTCTTTTTTTTCTCATCACGTGCAACTCTTTTTCTTCATTGTGGGGATAATAATGAGAGAGCTCCATTCCCAAACCTGAGTAAGAAAAAATTTTCTAGAAGCATGATGTAAACGGGCCGGGTCTGATTCGGACGTAATTGGGGGTAACGGATGCCATACTTACCGCATGTGATACTTAAAAGAGTATTTGTCTCGGTTTACTACTTTCGGATGTATATGGCAAAACTTAGTCAATATTTGCCAATATCAAATACAGATACAAATAAAATAAATAGAAATATGTATGGATATAAAATGGATATAAGGAAAATAAATAAGCTTGAACAAAATCGATAGACATATTCTTAAGTGAGAGTCCATCAGTATGATAGACGGATTCGAGAAGCTAAGGTTAAAATCTGGACCATCAAAACTGATCTCAAATTTATAAATCTAAAATTCAAAATAATTTCAGTTGCTTTTTAGATACATATATTCAGATATTTGGATATTTGGTATCCATATTCGAATTCGTATTTTATTCAAAACTATATGTCCGTAGATATTTGTATTCGTTTTGTATCTCTAATCCAAATCCAGAAAATTATTGAATCTGCACTTGAGTTTCAGATATTTCTAATATGTGATACTTTTTGTTAGATATATCAAATCTTATAAATAATAAATATAAATTTAAGAATTCGTATTGCCTTTTGTATTGGTTTTTCTCGATTCTGACAACACTAATTTTGTTTCGATATGATTAAATAGCATTGTAATTTGTAAGTATCAATTTTTCTTATAGCGATTTTGGCGCAGACGAGAATTGAACCCAAACTCCCTACAAGAGAGCGACACGGCTTTGCCATGTGACCTATTAGGCCGCCCCTCAAGTATCAATTATTTTATATGAGTACTTATCAACTTATTTGTTTAGATCGCTAAAGTTTCATAGATACATGACATCCAATAACAATATACATGTTTCTATGATTCATAGTTAGACCCGATAAGTTATCGAATATTATTTAAGAATCCAATATGATAATTTAGATTGTTAAATTACACAACCTTCTCGCCATCTTTATATATATATATATATATCTATACTTGCAAATTCATTCATAATGTATAAAACGCCTCAATATTCTTTATGGTTTGAATTGACAATTTGACTAAAATGAAGAAACATCTTTAGATGTCCAACCAAGCAAGATCCCTGGTATCCATGTTACATGCTCCCCGCAACCATCATCAAAATATGTGGTCATAAGTCACTCACATCCTGCTGGCTATTAAAAGAGCATCAAGACTTTGCATAATATTCACTGTGACGTTAATAGATAAATTTATGCATGCCTTAGTGGACCTAGAAAATGAATGTGGGCCTTTGGCCCATGTTGTCCTACAGATAACTATGCACCCAAATTTATGATTTCCTTTCGGAGGTGGAAAAAAGAAAAGAAAAGAAAAGAAAAGAAAAAAAAAAGGAATCTTTAGGAGCCTCTATACTCTATAGAAATTAGAAAATCATTGACGGAACAAGGAAATTGGGATGTGTCTTTTGCACACATTTTCAAATAGTTTATCAGACCCTGCAATATTAATGAATGTATTAATTTAAAATTGACAGTAAAACATGCATCGTATTCTTCTTCATTATTGGATGATTATTTTTAATATATTGTTGGAGACGATTCCTTCGTACTAACTAGTATTGACGTGTGCCCCTCATCAAAAAAAAAAGCTAGTATTGACATGTGAAGTTCATGTACTTAAAATATGAATAAGACAAGACGAAAAAGGAAACAAATTTTTTTTCTTTTTCTCCTAATTTTCCCCAAAATAGCTTGTGGGTTGTTGAATGTATATGCCTTTTAAAACCACAAATGATAAAATTAACTCCCAACGTACTTGGCTTGATTATAAAGTAGGATGGAAAAAGGTTAACTTTGTAAAACGAATTAATCTCTTTAAATATTCACACTTTCACTACGCTAAATGACGCATCAAACCTAACGCCTACCTTCACTGTATTCTAATACGAAAAGAAACAAAGAACAACAATGAAAGCAACCCTGAATACCATGAAAAAATCCTTTCCTTGTTCTAAATGAAAAGCACAAGTACAATATTAACGCATGCAAGTCCAATGAGAACCATAATCTCCATACTCTTTTTGTTGCTCACACAATCAGAAAACCAAACAATTGAACCATCTCCAAGTGTAAATAAGACAAATCCAATAACCAAGTGTCTTGAGGTTTTGGAGAAAACCAAGATTTCATTCATCAAAATCTTCACTAATCCAAAAAGATGTTTCAATTCTACCTTGGTTACATCTGCAATGTTTGCAAATACAAAACCTAAGCCCCTACTCAAAGCCTATTATAGAAATCAATATGTTTTCAAGCTTACTACCATCTTGGGGCTCAAGCTTAATCTACCTCTTTCTCACAGTTTGCACAATCTTTGTCATTCTTCAATGCTACAAGCTCATCCAAAAACAATTCTTCCCCTCCGTTTCCCACCGAAACAATCAAATGCAGCTTCCAATAGACAACAGTCTCGGTGAAACTCCATGGCACATTCATAGCGTCGGCTTGGCTTCTGCTGTTATTCATTCACTTCCAGTCATTCAATTCAAAGAGGAGATCAAGAAAGCTAAAGACCAAGAAACAGAAGATTGCGTCGTTTGCTTAGGAGAGTTCAAAGAAAATGAATGGTTGAGATTGCTACCGAACTGTGCTCATGTGTTTCATGTTTCTTGTATTGATACTTGGTTCAGAGATCACTCTACTTGCCCTCTTTGTAGAATGGGTGTTCTTTATGATATCAGTACCTGTAGCTCATCCCTTTCGCCTGTTGCTTTGTTGGCGAGCTTACGAAGAGAAGATCCTGGTCAAGAGAGAATGACAGGTCACCGTCTTTCGGAGGATCTGCATGAAGGATCACAGAATTATAAG
Organism: Asparagus officinalis; assembly: GCF_001876935.1. Taxonomy (NCBI): domain Eukaryota; kingdom Viridiplantae; phylum Streptophyta; class Magnoliopsida; order Asparagales; family Asparagaceae; genus Asparagus; species Asparagus officinalis. The sequence continues at coordinate 7,379,117 of NC_033798.1, forward strand.
GGAGAATCCTCCATGGGTGATAGAAATGTACAGACTATAGATGCTCCTGAAAGTCACACATTAAGCAATGAGAACTCATAACAAAGAGCTGAAAAGAGACTACATTATCCAATATATTCATACAATCAAATCGTTACAATTGTTCCCATTTATTGGATAATAGTCAGAAGAAAGGAACAGATGAGAAAGAGTTTCTGTAAACTCGGTGTAATATTTTTTGAATGCATTAATGTTCTCTACCAGCGACTCCATATAAATATCATCTGAAATGATCTCCTTTTACCTCCTATCGGTTACTCGTGTCATTAAAAAAAACACCAAAACAAAAGATCGCATGATATGAAATTTTTGCTCATGTGTAAGGAATAGTTTATATGTCCTGCGAACTTATTTTTTGAAGTAAACATGTCCTGCAAATTTGAATATCGAACAAATAAACATGTCCCCAAGATCACAAGAAAACACTTGAACACCTACTTAATCATAGATGTCGAGTATCACTAATGAGACACGTTGAAACATTGTCATGTTAGAATTTAGATGCGATGTATATTATTGCTAGCTTTTAACTACAAATATGCAGTTGAAACATTGTCATGTTAGAATTTAGATGCGATGTATATTATTGCTAGCTTTTAACTACAAATATGCAGTTTTGTTTCAGTTACTTACCTCTTCAGATGCGATGTATATTATTGCTAGCTTTTAACTACAAATATGCAGTTTTGTTTCAGTTACTTACCTCTTCAGTTCACACCCAGGTTCATGCCAAAACACTGCGACAGCAGGCATATGCAAGGCAATGATAATATGAAAAGAAATCAATGTAATAAAGGAAACAATCTCAATACCTGAAGCAAATATCACCAACAGTACTGCTGCTTTTATGCGTATAATGCAGGAAATATCCATCCAAATCGGTTAAATCCTTTCTTGAACCTGATTTAAAAGCGATGATGCGCGCGCACAATGTATTCAGATGGTAGAAACACACAAGTGCACTGATCCACACATAAACAAGAACGAAGCAGGAATCAATAAACTAGGACTAGGATGGTATATTTCCGCTCATGAATCCAGTAACTTCAATTTTCTGGATATGAAACTTGATGTGCAAGTTAAAAAGCAGAACGTGCAGAAGCAGCAGCTTCTGGTGTACAACACTTGCCCTCCACAAAGGACGACACTGATATCATAACATTACATCTCAGCTTTTACACTAACAATTAAATACAACATGGACAATGGAGGCAGCATCATCCCTATAAAGTACATATACAAGCCTCCCAAAAGAATGCAACCCAGAGTTTCCAATAATCTCTCAAACCCGAAAACTAGCCTGAATCCTAAATCCTGAAAACTGTCAGCTACCAAATACCAAACCTTGTTACAAAGCCAACAAGCAGTTCTCAATCCACCCTTATGCACATTTTCCACCTCCATCAAAAGAATTCTCTTCTTGGGTCCGGATGGGGGTTTTCACATCTCCGATAGCCCATAACGGGAGAGTGAGAACTCAACAATTTACACGGAAATAATTTACACAACCATCAAATGGAGCTGTTTAAACTAACCGATTGTGCCTAAGACCCTTGTTGAAATGAGGCTGCATCAACCGTACATACAACCCATTCATCTGAACCAAAGAATCATGGGTTCCCTGTTCTACAATCTTGCCGCTATTAAGAACCACAATATTATCCACATGCCTCATCATCGCTACTCTATGTGCTATGAGAATGGTCGTCTTGTTTCCCATGATTAGGGTATCAAGGGCCTCTTGCACTACTCTGCTTGATTCTGATTCAATCGCTGAGCTAGCCTCGTCCAATAACAAAATGGGAGCATTCTTCAGCACAACTCGAGCAATGGCTATTCTCTGCTTCTGCCCAGGAGTCAAATCGACTCCTCTCATGCCAACATGAGTATCATAACCATGAGGAAGACTGCTGATGAAATGATGGGCATTTGCAATTCTTGCTGCTTCTTTCATCTCAGCCTCTGTCGCATTGTGCCTCGCATATATAATATTTTCTTTGATGGTTGTTGAGAAGATGATGGGATCTTGTTGTACTAGACCCGTGTGGTTCCTCAACCATCTCACGTTAAATAGCTTCAAATCCCGAATCTCTCGATCAAGGAAATAATCGTGCTCTTTCCAGATCCTGATACACCTACAACTGCTACAGTTTGTCCTCCACTGACTTTAAGACTAAAATTGCTCAGTACATTGACCTCGGGGCAAGTTGGATAACAAAAGTCTACATTCTTGAGCTCAATGCTTCCATAGACATTGGGAGGTTTTAGGCCAGCAGTATCATCGGGATCTATCTTTGGGACTCGGTCGATAATTTCAAACACCGAAACAAGAGACTTGCGTCGCTTCAGTATGTATGGGGCAAGCCCGAAAGGTTCCACAAGCGCAAAGGTGGCAAAGGAGAATACAATGTATTCTTTGAGCGCTGTGGCAATTGTGAGATGGCCGTCCCTTACAGATACAGCAGTATACCACAGAAGAACAGCATTACAGGCAAAGAGAAGGAATTGTGAAAAGCCAAAGGCAAAACCAATGCCCATTCCATGAATAAAGCTCTGCTTGAGTATTTTTCCAAGCTGCCATCTGTACAGTTCCATCACCTTGTTGCCTGCACAGAATGCCACAACAGTATAGATGTTTCTAACTGCATCCTCGAGGACCAAAGAAGCCTTCCTGTGCATCTCCTGAATGCCCCTTGAGAACCCAGCAAGCCACATTTTCTGCAAGTACATCATAATCATAATTCAAGACCACATGTTCTGCAATTTTTATTACTGTTATGTAATTATTATCAGTTAAATAAATTTAATATACAGAATAAGACCAGCGAGCGCTTTATGCATGTAGAATTGAGTATAAAGCACCCGGAACATTTAGGCATAAGTTCCCACAGATAACTAGCATGCTAGCTTTCACAAGATAACCAGTAAATAACATTTGAATAAGATGTATTGGACAACTAATGCTATACATGTCACAAAAAGCTTTAGCTCTTTATCATTACAAAACCCATGTCATGTCCGATGTTGCATACTCAGATCCAAAAATTTCACACACACATTCATAGCAGATGATGGAAATGAGCTATCACCTCATTTCTTGGGGTTCACACCGAATCTATTTGATAGATGATTTAGTAAAATAAGCAACTGAGAGATACAATGCGGCCCAACATGTTAGTCACATCTAGCTCATTTTACAAAATAAGGTGGCAAGCGCGTACACAAATATACACACACAAATGGGCAAGGTTAATGCACATAGCATGCAACTAAAAAGTTAACAATTATCAATATGCATTTGCTGATCCATATCATTTACCAATGGAGGCACTCATCCATATTGTTAATCCAAACCATTCATTGTTATTCGCACATCATCAAAGACAAGTGAACCGAAACTTATGTGTTTTGAGTTTTTTAACCTGCGAGTCAAGCAAATTACCAGCCGTTCATTTATAGATCATAAGATGTATACACTAGAAATTTGCAATCGTTGTGATTTTTTTCAATTGTATATAGGTCACAGTGAACAGTTTAGATCATCAACATATATGGTCGAACATTAAATTATATAAAAATAGCCAACATTTTTTTAGGGAACCACCCACTTTTCAAGTTTTCATGAATTGCTCTCCAAAGTTCTCATTTCGCTTGATAGAAACTAAGTGACACCCATACCCAAAAGAACCTAGATGCAAATCGACAATATTTTTTAAAAGTGAGCGCCTAGCCCGACTAAGCCTAAGCAGTACCTAGTTCGCCCACCTAGTTCTTTGGAGCACCTAAGAAGCATGGATTGCTTATGCGGATTGCATCATTTAGATCTTGGTCGTGATTCTCTCCATTACCACCTCCGACCTCCTACGGCCTCCTCCACCAACTATGAACACCTCCTTCACCACCTCCATGTAGAAATGGCAGGATTCAGGAAGACAGATTGGCGGTCGACCGCGGCGGTGGACCCTAGTTGTATCCCTAGTTGTATTTGTTGAGGGTTTATGAGAGATTTGTAACCCTAGTTGTATCCCCTTGATTTCTAATAGTGAAAACTCCCCCCTCCTTGCCCCGTGGACGTAGGCATCTCGCCGAACCACGTAAAATCTGGTGTTGACTGTGTTTGTGCTATTGTTTGGTGTGGTTGTTTATCTCTCTCGGCTATTTGTTTGGATCTCGGCATAGGGGTTTCTTCCCAACACTCCAACCTTCAGCAAAACCACCTTCACCACCACTTAAACAAACCAAAACAGAATAAAAAAAAGAAAGAAATCCACCTAGGTCCTGTAGGGTCAAAATTGTCTATCTTAATTAGTTGCATATAGGCACATCAGGCACATCCAATTAAGGTAGATAACTTTGATTTGCATATCAATCCCGTCAAATTCACCTTACAGGAGAGAGTTTTATTTTTTATGTGGGTTATTGGTTTCCAATAGACTCAAGAGTCTATTGTTAATTACCATTTATTAAAAAAAAACCTTCAATTAAGAGTCAACAAATGTCATCAAAATAAAAGAAAACTCATAAAGTAAGAAAGCACCATAATTTTATTTAAAAAAAAAGATCATATACATGGCTTAACCAGGGGCATATCCCCAATGTACAACTTTCATGTAAAATCTTATACTAAAAATGCGACAATTGAATTTGGATTTGGGTTTGCCTTTGAGACATGAAATAGAGTTTGGATTTTGAGTCTAGTTTAGAGATGCAGAGGTCAAGTTTGGATTTGAGATTTTAGTTTAGTAACATAGATATCAATTTTGTATTCGGAATTCCAGTTTAGCGACGTAAAGGTCAATTTTAATTTGAAAGAGGTTAGTGACATGAAGGTCAAGTTTGGTTTGGCATAATTTAACGACGTAGAGATCAAATTAGATTTAGCCTAGTTCAGTGACGTAAAGGTCAAACTTAAAATTTTCCTAACCACACTCAAATTAGACATCCTCTTCCAGTTGAATTCACCAATGCAAAACTCTATAAGTTAGCAACATAGCTAGGCTTGAAATCTTAAGAATAATGTCGCATAGGTGTTTGTGAAATTTTTAAAGATTGTAGGAACGAATCGGCTGAGAGCATATACTGCAATTGAGAAGGTGCATATAATTCTCTTATTCCATTTCTTCTTATCAATTGTCAAAGTTAACTCGCATTAATCGTGCATCATGATAGGCACAATACTCACGCAATATCTTTATAGTCAATTATTGGTTCTTTCCTTCTCCTTTTCTTTTCCTTTATTTTTGATTTAGTCATGACCCAACGACGATTCTTTACGCTTTATTTTGCTTGCAAGATTCGGCTAACTTCTCATCTTAATGTAATTAACTTTTCTAGTTTCTTATTTTTTTAAATATATAATCACAAAATTAGGACCAAGGAAACTCAAGATAAGGAGTACAAAAACTCCGAATCATGACGATTTCTTTTCATTTTATTCTCTTTGCCCTTAAGAACAAACACCATGGTATCTCCTCTTTTTTATGTTTATTTGGTGGGAAGATGGCTGGAAGACTTAGGCTTGAAATGAGATGACATGAGAAAGAAACAAAGCAAGAACACCTGATTATCGTTTTTGCTGGGAAAGAGGAGCTTTAGGCTTTGTTCTTCTGTGGAGCAATTCAGCGATATTTTTTCTTTTTGTCTCTCTTCTTTTTTTTTCCTTTCTAAGATCGCCCGAGGCTTTTATATATGATATGCTATAGGCGGTGGCTAAATTAGATGAGTATGATAATATATGATTTATTGGGAAGATGATGTCAAACTCAAACTGTAAATATCTATTCTTTTAACATGTCTCATAAAGAGTGAATTCTAATTTAAAATCTTACTTTATATTCAACCCTATGAGATTGGATTTTTTTTAACTGGGTTCTAAACTTGATTGGATGTTGTGGATAGATTTGATAAAAATCAAATTCAATGCAAACAGTTCCAATTTGCTTTTGCTCATCCTCTTTGGTATAGGCTATTGGATAAAAAAGCATCCAACATATAAGCTCTTTTATCCTCTTGTTATCACCATGTTGATATAATTTGGAGTTTAATTTTCTTTTATGGGAGTGCATTCGAGAACCAATGTGCATCAATTCTCTGTGAGTTATCCACAGCTTGTAAATACCCCTTATAGCAATAATTTAAATTTGTTAACATTATTATAGCCAATAAAGTCCAATTTAATTCCTTGTTTATGTTGCTCGATATGAACTATTCACCCCTACCTGCCCACATCTCTCTTTTATTTGAACAAATCAGGAACCGTAGGAATCTTGTTGAATGATGAAGCTAGTTTGTAGCTTTTTTAAAAAGCTTCAAAAAATGCCCCCCAGTGGGGTTCTTCAGTGTTAGCTATACATGAGAAGCCCATTGTATACATCATATTTTTTTATTGCTATCATGAAATTTTCCGCTTATATGTTTATGAGGCCTTTTTAGTTGTTGCAGGTCATGGGATTCAATGGAACTCAATCACCCGAACGCCCCTCGCATAATCAAGCGTTACGTAAGAGATGTTGATTGCGATGGTTGTTTTAAGCTTGACAAATGGAAATAGGTCAATTCTATGTTGGATGGCCGAGACAAGTACAACAGGCTCTTCCTTTGTAATAACCTGTTTCCTTGGGAATATGAAAACTGTGAGCTTGTACCTCTCATTGAGAATGTGGAGGATTAGACTCTATTAGTTCAGAGAGCGACTGCATTATTGTTCAAAGGAGAGAGTAAAGGAGACTGAAAATTCAAGAGATCTGAGTGCTACAACTATGCAATAACCCGATCAGCTTGCTAAGCAACAAAGTTATTAGGTGGAGAGATAGCGTAAGAGAAGGCAGAGTAATGAGGCACCTCTTTTTGCATCCACGACGCACCAAAATACAACAAGATCAAAGGTTTCGCAGAATGGACAAGATATATGCTCATCAAAGCACGGAGTACTCTTATTAAATCTGGTACAACAAGATCAGAGGTTTTGTAAAATGGACGAGGTATATGCTCATCAAAGAACAGAACACTCTTATTAAATCTGGTGTTTACAGGGCTGTGTATATCTCATTGTTTAACTACGAAATGACTACCACAAAATTTTTGAAAGGCTTTGCTGCAAATTGGAATCATAAGACGAATATTTGTATCATACAAGATCGTGAGTGGACAATGACGCTATGGGATTTACGGGTGATTTCAAGCTTGCCAAGTTATAGGGATTAGTATGATGAGTATGTTCCATCTAACTCGGAATTATTCGAAGTGGAGGAGTCTACAGAGGAGGAATGTGAGATTTAGAAATGGCCTAACTCAATGAGAAAAGTCTAGGAAATCAAGTGTGGGTTTTAGTGGGTGGATCACTCATTCCATCACTGCAAATGGAGCACTTAAGAAGGGTTAGGGCGACCCAAGGAATCCCCTTGATATGGGAGATAATATGCTTGAATTTTCTAGGAGACCCTAATAAAGTGGACAAGGTTACACCGGAGACCCTAATAAAGTGGACAAGGTTACACCGCGAGGATTTGATGAGGAAACATTCTCAACTGCTTATTCCACGTTATGGTTGAATTCATTTGTCTTGCCTTTTGGCTCAAGATCTATAAAACCTGAAACCTTCGTGATGGCTAATAAAATGGCTCAAGGAATAAAGATATCACTTACTCCACCTACACTACATTGCATTTATCATGGATTACAGGAGGTCTCAACCACTACGGCTTCAAGGCAGAACAACGTGACTCTTCCTCTACATTACTTGTTCAGTTTCTTTGCGTATTATATCCCGAGTTTGTATACAAACCTTGCTCCAAAAAATTTGAGAAAGCGTTTCACAGAATTGGTCGCTATAGCAGGGAGTATTTATGCAAATATTTCTTCTTATGACTTCTCTTTATTTTTCTTGAATACCATCAAGCAAAAACATTGTTTTGTCATGCCACCGCTACGTGTTGGTACAATACAAAAAACAACGCCAATTTAAAGATGGACTTTCCTGACAGTTCTTCTGTAGCAGAACTAAATCTCAAGATGGATTTTCTGATTAGTATCAGAATGAGTTGGCTTCCATATAAGAGTAGTCCCACCTATATTTTAGAGGCATACAACCCTCATCGCGTTGCAAATTAGTTTGGTCTTTTACATGATACCCCAATTGATTTTCTTGACAAATCTCAGATTGAATGTAACCTAGGCTTCCTTGCAAAATCATAGGTTTCCCTTTTGAGAAAAGACACTAACTCCTCTTTCGTAATTCTGGGCAATGCAAGCGATTTTTATATCACAGAAAAATATGCATTAAATATTCATATTGCCTATACAACATACAGATAATTCATGAGAAATCGACTAGGCATTGGTAATTCTAGTCATCAAGCTAAGAGGAAACGAAAACTCAGGACGATTCTGACAAGAAGAATGATAAGAAGCTAAAGATTGACCGCTTTCTTCTCATGGGAACTCAAAATCAACCGCTTCAACTCCTCGACCTCGTTGACATCCACCACCTCTTCTAATCAATCCTAACCTAATTGACAGGTATTTCTATTTCATTGTTGTGAACTATGACAATTTGATATGTTAAATCCTACCATTATAATTTATATCCCATTTTATTTGGTATTGTTTTAATTTGCCACGCTCTTTTACGTATATTGCTCACATGTCAAAAATTTCTATCTGAGCAATGTCTTTATTTGCTTCTTCTTTTTCTTCTTTTCTTTTCTTTAATTTTTTTATGGTTGCTTCTTATTAGTTAGAAGGCTAACAAAGATATTAGTTGTTATCTGATTAACACACGTCATTTCGAAAAATATTTTCTACACAAGATATTATTAAGTTGTGAGACGTCACTTTTTGCAATAAGTTTTCATACAAATATTTATATTAGCACTGAGTGTGTAACATGTAATGCACGGATTTGCTATGTTGAAGTCATTATTAATTTATCATCAATTATTAAGCTGTTAACTCTTTTCACATAAATATGAACTATGTTATGCACACATTGCATGCACCGGGAGTACTAGTTACATTTAAACTAAACCTTGACCCGTGGTTAATTGGAACTACCATATTATCTCATAGTCTCCATATGTATATCATGGTTCTACACGTTAAGAACTAATCTAACTTCCGCATTTTTAACAGAGGAAAGATGTTTGAAAAAATCCACCATTAAGCATGCTTGGATAGGCATAGTACTAGGATGGTGAACTACTAGAAATGCTCAGTTGGATATCCCAGTCAGTTTCCAATTAGACTTGAAATTCAACTTTTAGTTTTATTAACAGAACAAAATGCCAAGTTCATAAATGAATGAGAGATTAGTATAAGTGATTTACAATCCTTCCATTGAGATATGTGCTTCAATCCCCTCATCGTTTTCCAATTTGAATTGTGGAACGTGACACCCAAAGAAAGATGATACTTGGAATGCAATGCACATCTGAACTAAATTAATAAGAATAAGCCAAAGTTAAAGGGACTTGTGTAAGGATAGTTCAATGCAAGATGGATCAATAAAAAAACAAGTCAACAAACAGATAACTCAATAATGTCCAAAAGATCACAGTGTATAATGTATAGTGAATACCTGTGCTATAGCAGAAACCATAAGCACGGGTATTGTTGCCAATGCCACAAGTGCAACTCGCCATTCCAGCAACATCCCAATACCTAGGGCTACAAGAACTGCTGCAGTGTCCTGTATAAATATAGAAAGTCGATTGCTGAAAGCAGCACGCACAAATGTTGCATCATTTGCCAAACGCATGGATAATGTGTCTGCACCGTTCTCTTCTTCATCAAACCATCCAACCTCATTACGAAGCATCGCTGAAAGTTACAAGTGATCAGATAAAATCAATCTACACTGCAGTCACATGATATGCTACAAATATGTGAAAGTACAACTGCCAAGAAAAAATCTCGCATCATTACCTGAAAACATCATCCTTCGTACTCGCTCAGTCATCTTCTCCCCCATTATACCAAAATAGAAGTGCTGCAGAAAGTTAGCAAGCACAGTGATAAAACCCATGCATGCTATGATCAAGCACCATCTATTCACTTCATCGCGTATATCCTCGATATCAAGTCTATAATATGCTGATACTATAAGTGCGATAGTGTAAGCAAGGAGCGGATTAAATGAACCAAAAATAGCAGCACCGGTACTCCCCAGAAGTGCATAAAGCCATTCCGCAAAACTGAGCTGTGCAAGCCTCCAAAATGATGGTGGCTTTTGGTGCTGTGAGTCCTTTGCCTTCCTCTGTTTAACAGGGAAGTCGTCAAATTGATTAAGGGGGCGACTAAAGGTTTTTGAATGGGATCGTTCATTTTCCGGATCAGATGTCAAAAGTGGTGAAATAGGTGATTCTGGATCAGAATTATTTGAAGTTTGCCGATGTAAAGCTTGAACATCAATTTTGGGTAGCTCAGGCAATTTGATTTCAAAACTATCTTGCCTTTTGATAGATGGTGCTCTTTCTACTGCCACCAAGGGCATCCCATTTTCCACCATTTGCTCAGAAGGTGGGCTTTGAACATCTGGTGACTCATGAGCGCTGTAATTAGCATCTGACTGCTGAAATGCATGAAATCCATGTGTCCTCTGGAGGGAGGGTGACTTTGCCATCTTGGGAGAAGATGGATCTTGAAAGCTATGACTTGCTGATGAATCCTTCTCAACCTGAAAAGCTGACGGCTCTTTGTAATTCTTGATAGGCGTCCTGAAAATGTTTGAGAAATGGTTTTACTGATAGAAATTTCAGGGTGCAATTTTTATTGGCCTAGTTTCTGTACACCTATTCAGGCATGTATATATACATGCTCCGGTCATGTTAAACTATTACTACTATTATTATCAACGATCTAAATGGTTTTCTAATTTTCTTTTATGTTTAAATATAATCTTACATAAAAATCATGCCAGCAAACCAGACCCAGTATAGCACAAATGTGGATTATACAAGGACCACATGCTTTTTAACATCCAACTAACAGAGGTCCAAAATAGCATTATGGCCAAAGAACTGTAGAGGATAACGCATGCAAAGATAATGCAGTTAATGATCTGTAATAGGTAGTGCATGCCACAAAGGTTTCTAATTCAACAGTAAGACACGAAGACAACGCAAGCAAAGATAAATATTAAAAGTGCAAATGGAATCATATTGAGAACAGAGAAGGTAATCAAGTCAGACCACACACTTGAGAAGGCACTTGTTAGAGAACAAGGACTATACAGATAAGATGCAAATATGGAACTTTATGAAGGCAACAGTAAAGAACTGGAGGTGCGTCCTTTGGCAAGTTTACCTTTTGGGGAGCTTTGCTGCTTCCTCACATCTGAGAAGTTCTGCATAAAGGCCATCCAGTGTCAGCAATTCATCATGTGTACCCATTTCAACAAGTTGGCCCTCCTCCATAACAGCTATATAATCAGCATTGCGAATAAGGCCAAGTTGCCGAGCTATAATTATAGTTGATCGTCCCAACATTAGTATATCTAATGCCTCTTGAACAGCTTTTTCTGCCTCAAAGTCTAGCCCACCAGTGACCTCATCAAGTAAAAGAATATATGGACCTGAAAGAACAGCTCGAGCGACAGAAAGCTTTATTTTATGTTCTTCTGTCAGAGCTAAGCCAGCCCTGCCAACCTGAGATGCATCATATTAGATATGCATGGAAAGGATTAAAAGATGGAATATGAAACATAGTGACACAGTGGATAATTTGAAACTGTGCACTCTACCTGGGTATCATATCCTTTTTCCAATGAGCTGATAAATGTATGTGCATGTGCTGTTTTCGCAGCCTCCTCTATCTGATCAAACGTAGTAGATCTTCCATATGCAATGTTCTCTCTGATGCTCAAACTTAATAATGCTGGTTCTTGAGTCACCAGACCTATTTGACTCCGTAACCATTCTAGCTTTAAGTTCTTTATATTCTCTCCATCCAGAAGGACCTCTCCTGCACCAAAAGACGAGGAAAAAAAAAACCATTCAGTTAATCATACGATCTAGACTTCAACAATCAAAATGATATGTGCACAAAAGAGAAGCAGATGTTGAACTTCACCCAATGTGGGATCATAGAAACGCTCCATAAGAGGAATTATACTGCTTTTCCCAGAACCATTCCTGCCAACAAGTGCCACAGTTTTTCTAGCAGGTACAGTTAGGTAGAAACCACTCAGTATGGGAATTTCAGGACGAGATAGGTAGCTGAAGTATACATTCCGAAATTCAATGTTTCCTTGTACTGAAACCAAGGTATTTCCATCCTGATTCACATTGGATGTTGAACGACTTATCATCTCATACAGTCTATAAGCAGCAATTCTTCCTTGCTCGAATGAATAGAAGTTTGTGGCAGCTTGATTTAATCCACTGCAAATAATATAGAAATGTAAGCAAGAAGAATGTGCAGTTGTACAAATTATAATCTTAAGAAGTTAAAGATGCTTACAGGCCACTCAAAATCACTGCAAATAGCGCTGTGATAATTTCACCACCATTAGCTTTACCCTGTGAAATCAGAATCCTTCCGACCCAAAGTTGCAGAGCACAAGAGCATATGGCAAGTCCATATGTGAATCCAAGTCCAAGCCCTTGCACAAGACTGATCAATATCCCATAACGTAATGTTGCTTGAAGAGACGTAGCATAAGAATACTTTGCTAATGTCTCATTAGTGAAGGCATAGAGAGTTCTAATGTAAGATATAGCCTGCAAAATTATGAAGGTAGAAATGATAACCAGTTATATCTCTTAAAATATGAAGCACAAGTAAAGAACATATAGGCCAATTGATTACAGATTTTACACTAGTGTGCACTCTTCTAATTAAAAATTCAAAATGTAAAAATCAAACACATCAAGAAACATCAGTACCCATTGCTGAAGACACAAATGTGACATAGCATCTACTTCTTTCTATATGTGTGAGTGTGTGTCTGTGTATACACACACACAGAGAGAGAGCATCTACTTGTTAACTTAAGCATGCCAAAAACACTGATATTTTAAACTTGTTCTTGGAAATAAAACAAAAGGCAACAAGTCCATCAAAATAATGCAAGGCTTTCAAGCAATTCAATCCTTTCAAGGTTAACAAACTGATATGCAAGTTGACGGAGTTCGCATTAAGAAAGTACCTGCTCAGCTATGCTTGCTGCTTCTGCATAGGCATCTTGAATATTTTCTGCAAGCCTATGAAGGAATATATTTGAAATTCCTCCAGCAGCAACAATGAAAGGCCCGGTGCCTAGAGTCAAAAGTGCAATCTGCCAACAATTGATCACCCCAATGACAAGACCACCAAAAAAAGTCGCCATATTATGTATATAATTGCCAACCTGTAATATCAAACAGATGGCAAAAGAAGATTACTTTTGGACTAAACATGCAATTTGTTAGGAGGAAAAGTAAGAGCAGTGCACAAGATGGATCACTTGAGTATTTGTACATACTTTCTCACTAAGAGCAGACTGAATGAGCAAGACATCACTCAGGACTTGACTGACTATATCTCCATTGTTCCCATAAGTGTCAAAAAAACTCATATCCTGGTTGAGCAGTACTTGGACATATCTTGATCTGATCACTGCTGTTTGTCTTTCCCCAGTAAGAATCCAACATGAGACCTCTATCCGATTTATGCAAGTTCAGTAACCAAGTCCAAAAATGTGAACCAAGAACATGTGAACAACGCAGAAACTTCATAATTAAATTTACCTATCCATCCAGCTGCAAAAACACCTGCAGCTATATAAATGATGTACAGAGCATGCTGCAATGTTGACAAACAAAAATCGGTCTTAACAACAGATTGAGAACTTTTATCAAGACATCAAACTTCGGAATGAATCACTCTTATAGAAGTTATAAATATAGAAAAAGAAAGGAATCATGAGATCTAATGGAAAATTGACAAGATCATATCTCATAATAAAAGTAAGTTACCTGGAAGGAACAAAATACACTATCCTAAAGCAGCTTATACATGAGAAATGGAAGAATAATAGACTACATGATACAACTTAAGAATTGTCCTACCTGAAACTAAGTTATCGCTACAGAAAGTTTGAAGTGAAGTCATGCTACAATTTGCAAAACCGAAATTAGCACGACAAAAGAACGAAGTGGATGAGATGTAGTTAATATTAACTGTCATCTAGTGTACACTGTAGTGTGGCAGAGGCATTAAGATAATGAGCCCTCCAATCTAATTAATGAAGCAATTATGAAATAGAAGTTAATGGAAAGAAAGAAAAGAGGAAACCACATGATGGATGATGAGTATAAATTTATTCAAATGTATAAATTGACACGGTAAGCACCACAAGTAATATGCTAAAAAGATTTATACCTGTCAATTTTTCCTAAAGTAGAATTTTGATCTGTTGATGTTCCAAACTTCAGAAAGGTATAAATCAATATGCAGGTATATGCACAAGTCTTTTCTAAAGAAAGTTCTCTTTCTGATACATACTTGAGATTAGTATCAATTTAATCATACAGTTTTCTGATTTTACCTCTTTCCAGATAAAGTGTGGCCATAATTAAATTTACAAAAAACTTTGTAACCTATTGTTCTTTGTACAATTACTTGAAGAAGTATCAATCTTATCATATAATTTTTTACCTCACCACTTTCTTTTAGATAAACCATGCTTTATAATTTATATAAGCGTTAATTTAATCCAAACTTCACAATTCGTTCTCTTAGGTACATAATTCCATTTTTTTATTAAAGAAAAATATGTATTTTTATTAGGGTTAATTACATATAGAAACCCTGTAATATAGACCAGTTGCAACTTAACACTTTTAATTACATATAGAAACCCTGTAATATAGACCAGTTGCAACTTAACACTACTCATCTGTGACACTAGCATATAGACACTCCCGCCACTACCACCACTTATTAGCATCATCAAAACTTAATTAATTAGTCAGAACTATAACATGCAAGACATGTGATAGTACTTGACCCTTTATCCCTCAGGCTGCAATTGTAGATAATCTCTCCCCCCTTCTTTTTCATCTCTTTTTCCTCAGACCAAACTCCAAGTTGAAACCCAGACACAAACATGAAAACCCAAGTCGAAAATCTTCCAAGAGTGAAACCCTCCCTCTATATAATATTTTCCTTGTTAACCTTACCCCCTCTACTTTAAGAAAATTCGCCCCAAAATAATCTCCTGTTTCACATGAAACCTTCATAGCTTCGCTGCTTCAGTCTCACAGCTAGTAGATATCAACCTCTCACAATCTTCTTATTTGCTAGCGCTTGGTCCAAAAACAAAAGACAATATTTTTCTACACATCAAAATTAACATGTCATATTTTGAAGTGTAAAATTAAATACTTTTCGATTGAGACATTTCCAGAAATGTTAGTTTCATGTTATAAATTAGAGTTCTTTGCAGATACTCTTAGGGTCAGAGTAACTTGTCATCCGCCTTCTTTCATGTTTTAATCTCTGTAATCTCTTAGCATTAATTTCATTTCTTCTGTTAGGTGTTCTTAGGGAGTTAGGGTTATTCCATTTAGCTAAAATAACGCTTTAAATTTAAATCCGAAATTATATATTTATAGAACTGGGTTTGGATTGCAGATTGCTAAGTTTTTTAAGATAAGAAACTTGCTTAGTGGATCCATTATGTAGCTTTTGGAGATTACAATGCCTTAAGAGTGGTTCAATATTAAAAGAATTGACATCTTAGATAACACAAACTTGATTTTATCAGAAAAATATGGCTCTTTGGCATATGCATGGACATTGCCAAGAAGAAAATGTTTGCCAGAAGCTCCATATAAAATTATTGGAACATATTGCCATGAATGTAGTTTTTATGGAAGCACCAACATGTTGATCTTGTCCATGCGAAAATGAGGCAATATTCTGGATCTAATAGAGTAGCTCGAGAAAAAAAGAACATACTAAGAAAATGAAGAAGTAGGAAGACCATTTAATCAAAATCAACCAATCAAACAATAGAAACAATAAACATAGAGCAGAGATGAGATGTGCATGCAGGAATCACATGGATACTAGAAGGAATGACTGTAAGAAATAAAAGGTTTTGGAGTGACTTATAGAAAAATGACGTGACCAAGTCAAGATGACAAGATCAACTAAAAAATCAAGAAAAATTGTTAAGTACAGTGCTCAATAGACAATAAGAACCATGGCAATTGTGATAATAACAAATTGAAGGGAAAAAAACATAGGTCGTGACAACCACAAACACCTGTAGAGATGAGTTATGATAAGAAAAATATAACTCCGGATAGTGAGAAGGACAATTCAAGGCTGGTTTCTAAAAACACAAAATTTAACAAGCAGTAAAACATAATTACGTCAGCGGTAACTAGTAACTACCTGAATTGTTTGGCAACTTCTATGAAAAGGCACCACAGAAGTAAATTCAGCCTCAGAGGTTGAAACATGCTTAAGCTAGTTTTTTATTCTTCTTTACAAATGTATTTTTCATAATAATAAAAATTCTCCTAAATTCCTAATAATAGATAACTGAAGAAATTTAAAATGTCAAAAACAAGAAATTCAACAATAATTCCCCAGAAAGTCTACCCCAAAGTTTAACCCTTTTCTTTCCCCAAAAATCCTCAAAATCTAAACCTCACCACCTTGAGCTTCTAAACAACTCACCATCATCCCCATGCATGGGCCAATTCAATGTTGTGAATTTGTGGGTTCAGAAAATTGGTTGTTGTCCCAAAGAATTCATGTATATAATTAGTTGAGAAAGAGAGGATCATTCGTGTAACAGAAAATGAACTCCCGATTTCAATATAAAGTTGTGAGGTTTAACTACTTCTTGGTTTTTCAGATAGTTTGCTTGTGAGGTAATAGGGATTTTTTATGTTTATTAGTGTTTCTAGAGGACAAGCACATTCATTGAGAGTTTTTACTTAAGTTCCCTCCCATAGTTGTTGTACTTGATTTGCAAAGCGGAGCCAGATAGATTTCCTGCAACCTAAGTTTAGGAAAACCTAAAGCAATACAAACAAGATATTTAGCACTAGACCCTGCCTTAAAGTTTATTAAACCTTTTCTTTACAGAAAATCCCCCAAAATCTGAAACTCACCTCCTTAAACTTGTAATACAGCTCATCATTATCCTCGTGCATCGGCAAATCAGAACATTGGGATTGCGAATCCAACAAACTCGATCACCCTCCTAGCAAAATTTATGTATAAGAGAAATTGTGCCCCTGGTTTCAATATAAAATTGCAACGTTTAATTAGTTCCTGGTTTCTTAGAAAGCTCACTTGTGGGTTGTTAGTGATTATCTTGTATTTTGTAATATGTTGGGAAGTAGGGTGTGATAAATTTCCTCCCACCCAAGTTCCGTAAAAACTAAAGCTCTACAAAAACAAGACAACGTTCACTTGTTGACTTTATGACATTATGTATATGTTAGCTGAAAGATTTATGCATATGTTTAATTGAAAGAGAGGGATAAGCTGAGTAACAGAAACTGTACTCATGGTTTCAATACAGCATTTATGAAGTTTAATTAGTTCTTGGTTTCTCAGAAAGTTCTCTTGTTGATTGTTAGTGATTATTCGTGGATAAGTTGAGTAACAGAAACTGTACTCGTGGTTTCGATATAACATTTATGAAGTTTAATTAGTTCTTGGTTTCTCAGAAAGTTCTCTTGTTAATTGTTAGTGATTATTTGTGGTATATTTGGAAGAGGGGAGTGAGAAATTTCCTGCCACCTCAGTTCAGCAAAACCTAAAGCTCCAGAAAACAAGACATTGAACACCATCCAAAGAAATATATGACATCATGTATATGATTACTTGAGAGATGTATGTATACGATTATTTGCAAGAGAATGGTGTGAAAGAAAATACTCCTAGTGTCAATATAAAATTGTTTAGTTTAATTAGTTCCTTGTATCCTGGAAAGTTCGGCTGCGGGTTGTTAGCGATTATTTGTAGGGGGTGAGAAATTTCCAGCGACCTGAGTTCAGCTACAAAACGAGACATTGGGCACTAGAAATTTATGACATTATCCACATGACTAGTTAATTAATTGAGATGTTTGTGTATATGACTAGTTTTCAGTCATTGTTCCTTGTGTTTTGGAATGAGGATGTGACGAATTTCCTGCCATTTGAGTTCAGTAAAACCTAAAGCTCTATAAGAAAAAGCAGTAAAGATTAAAATCTCACAAAAGATCAAAACTCACCTCCTTGAACTTATAAAACAACTGATCACTATCCCCATGTATCGGCGAACCCGTCCGCTGAGAGTCCAGCAAATTGATCGCCCGCCCGAAGAAATGCAAGTACACAACCAGCGCCATCCGTGCGCCCGCGCCGCCCAACGAACCGACGGCCCATGTCGAGCGCCATCGAGCCCGCTCAGCGCAAAGCGAACAGCCTCAGAGAACGCACCGCCCGGCCGGCGGAGGCTCGATCTCCTCAGGCCTCGTCGACTACGCGCCTCCTCGTCCTCCACCTGCCCCACTCCCTCGACTCACGGAGCTCCAGTACTCGAGACGACGCGACTCCGGACGCTCTGAGCGATCTCGGAGACTGGGCGTTAGGGGCGTCGTGGGGTGGGGACCACCCGAAGAGGCTGCGGGAGACCATCGTATAAGGAGCTCCGGCGATCTCAAAACCCTAAACCCTAGAAATTCATCGGAGTTTTGAGGAGGGAAAAGGATCTATTGGGCCTTTTGAGGAGAGAGAAGAGGCGTGGCTTTTGGAGCACGCGATTTGGGAAAGAAGAAGGAGAATTTTGTAATTTCCCCCCATTTTTTTAGTGATTTGAAGCTCGACGGCGAAAAATTAGTGCTATTTTTGCAGATAGCCCCTTTACTTGGTGAATTTGTCGTAGAGATCCTATTTTAGGAAAGGTTAATCTAGAGTTTTGAGATGAGATACCATTTTCCTTAATTAGATTGTCTAGTTGAGCTTGGTCGGGGAGTGCCTCCACATAGATTCTTGAATATTAGGAAGATTTTAGAAAGATTAGATATCACTTTAAGGAAAATAAATGTATCCAGAACTGTCGAATAATATGTTGGGAAGAAATACAACCCTTACCAGAGTTGCGCTTTAAACAAAGACTAAGAATTAACATGAAAGCTTAAACTATATATTTATTTATTTTAATTTAGGCTCACCACTATTTCATAAACTTTTACGGTGCAAGACTATACTCACATGTGAAATCTCTAACAAAGATTGGGCTCATGCTATTTTCTTGTAATAATATAGGAAAACTAAATTGTGGATTTGGAAAAACGTCATTAGTAAATAATTTAGGGTCTTACATATGAAAATAACCACCAGGTAACTTGATCAGTCTAAATATTAGAGAAGACCCATTTTTAACTAACCACTTGCCATAGTTGTACCTATCTTGATGCAAGAGGGCCCGCGAATAAATAGGGTGAAAGATTTGGGTGAAGTTAAAAGTAGGCAAAAAAAAAGAACTTATCCTTGACTTGACCAGAGTCCTATGTTGACTGAGCTCTTGCAAGACCGGTAAGGATTGATAAAAAAAGAATCACCAAAGTGGAGAAAAGTAGCCATGTTTTGTGAAATTTACAAAAGAAGACATTGTTGTTTGTTTTTTGAGAAAAAGTCAGGGTCTGGGAGAGAATTTTCCACGAGCGGTCGACCGTTTCACCTGCCAGGCTGCCCCCACCTGAAAACAGCTGGATCCCGACACTCGGGATAAGTTCCAGCGAATCCAGACACCAGTAAATTAACACTTAACAGGGGGTTGTTTGCATATACACCCCTTACATCATGTGTATTTTCAAACATCAACTCTAAATCCCAATATTTCCAAAATAACCCCTCAAATCATCGATTTTGGAAACATCACCCTCAAAACAATTAATCATCAACTTTGATAAGCTAATTTGTCATTAGAATATAAAAATTATCAACAAAATAGTCATATTTCAGTACTATGTTGATGATTTGTTGACTGTAGGAGTATTTTTTTTCAGAAAGTTGATGATTTGAGGGATAGTTCTACAAATATTTAAATGTAGGGAGTATTTTTTTTTCCAACTATCCATGATTTAGATGGTATATATGCAAACAATCCATTAACAAATTGTAAACATTTTAACATTTTATTTACATACAGTAATTTATTCCAAGAAAACCTATCTTCACACAGTACTTTGTCTTTCTTCATTTCCTTAAATATTGGTAAACCCCTTTTTCGGCGTGGAAATACAAATTTTGGGGTTTTCCATGGTTTTCTTGAAATTGTGAGTTGTTTGTTTGTTTTGCTCAAAATCACCCAGAAAACTATCATGAATATCGACTCTTTCTCATTTGTTAGTTTGGAGAAAACTCTAAAGGAAATCACCACTTCCAGAAAATGAGACAGAATTAGTTTTTAGCCTATAATCAACGCTTAATAGTAATGCTCTATTATTTAATTTTTATTTTTAGGTTCCAACCCATTTCTGCTCAAAAAACTCGGAAATGAGTTTTCATATATTTAGATAACGTTTGTTAACATTTTAAGAATATATTTTTTGAAATTAAAAGTAACCAAACAAAATATTAGGATTGGGTAGGATCTATTAAGCATAGTTAACTTGAGACACTTGTTGACTCCTAGAGTAGGATTAACACTTAGTTATTTATGTGATATAACAAGTATTAAGTCTAATCTCTATTAGGATCTGGTATTGGGCGAAGAAACGAGTATTGGGTAGGATCTCCATTGTTTGTTTTTAGTGTATTGTTTTATTGTTGGAGAAGAAAGATGAAAAAACGGGCATGAGTCTTTATTGGGTTTAAGGGGGTTTAGGTATTAGATCGGGAGTGTAACTATCCTTACAAATAAAAAATTATCTTAAACAGAATATTCCCATTATTTATAACACCATCTAACCACAAGGACTAATATCGACATACTTAAGCAATTTGGGGGACTAATATCAAAATATAAAAAATTGAGGGACTTATAGCTAGAGACCGGTGATTAAGGGATCAATATCGAAAAAGCCCAAAAAAATAAATATGAATATTTTGGAGCGTAATATACAAATATGAAAAGTTGTAGGGTCTCTTATGATAAAACCCCAATCCAAACCGCAACAAAGACACTACGTGCTCCTCTACTCTGCCGAGCTCCAGCCATGGCCGCCTTCTCCTAAAATCCCAAAACCCTAATTCAACAGAATCCCAGAACTCTGACCCATGGATTTTTCACCTCTAAAGCCCTTTACCCATCAAAACCCTCTCCTCCCTAAAACCCTAATTTCCCTCAAAACCCCTCTCAAACCCTCACTCCCTCTCATACCCCGGCAACCCCATCTCAAGCCGCCGCGTCCTCCGCTGCTCCCCCCACCGTCCTGAACCCGCCGCCGCTCACCCTCACCGCCCGCCGCCGCCCTCTTCCTCTCCCGCTATCGCCTCCCCTCTCCCCATTCCCCAACCCGAAACCCTAACCCTAACCGACGACCTCCTCGATTCCGAACAAACCCTAGATTCCAATCTCAACGACCCCCGTTCCCTTCGACCCCTCCTCGACGTCAAAATCAAGTCCAACGAGATCCCCGAAGCCATCTCGGTCCTCGACCGCCTCATCGAGCTTGAGCCCGATGACCTTGATCTTCAACTATTGAAATCTCACCTACTCATCCAATCTGGTGATGTGAACTCAGCTAGGCATTTCATCGAACAGGTTATCCACAGAAACCCATTTTCAGTGGAGGCCTATAATGCGCTTATAATGGCGAACCGAGAAGCCGAAGAGGGATTGGATGGGATCCTTGAGAGGGTTGAGAAAGCTATGGAGATGTGCAAGAAGGCAAAGAGGAGAGAGGATTTGAGGGACTTTAAGCTGTTGAAGGCACAAGTGAAGGTTTGTGAGGGGAAGTATGAGGAGGCGATTAGGGTTTATGAGGAGTTGGTGAAGGAGGAGCCGAGGGATTTTAGGCCGTATTTATGTGAAGGGATTGTGTATAGTTTGATGATGAAGAAGGAGGAGGCGGAGAAGAAGTTTGAGAAGTATCGGAGGCTCGTGCCAAAGGGGCATCAGTATAGAGGGTTTTTCGATGATAATGTGATTGCGATGAAGGTTTTCGGGCAGATGGAGGAAAATAGGAGGACCCTGAAAATATGAGCTTGGAGGTTTTGTATTGCGAATGTGGGATGGTCTTTTTGTGTCAATGGGTTATATTTTTGTTGTTTCGACTTTGGTAGATTATCTATGATGTTATTCATCTTTGAGCATTTTGGTGATGATTTATTTATGTCACATGTTCATGTTGGTGATATGAATATCTTTTCTTCATGTCTAATTTTTAAGCCTTATTCATGATCTTAGATGTATTTTTACTGTCAAATATAACTGGTGGGGAACAGTAGTTATGATGTTGATAATATGAGATTGGAGGCTTTTGTATTGTGAATATGGCATGAGATTTTTTTTTATCGGTTATGTTTTTGTTGTTCCGACTTTGGTAGAGGATCGGTGATGGTATTTACGTTTGAGCATTTTGGTGACAGTGGTTTGAAATGTTCGTGTTTATGTCATGATACCTTTTTGTTGATATTTATTTTTTTTTAATCTTGGATGTGTTTTTATGATTACCATGATTTGGAGAATAGATTGGCCTGAAACAATTGCGGATTGAAGATATTGAGTTTGAAGGCTTTTGTATTGCCAATATGGTAAAGTATTTGTCTTTATCATATATTTGTTTCAACTTTGGTAGATGATTGATGATGTTGTATGTTATGATGGTATCTTCTAGTCGCTATTAAATTTCTGATCCTTATCTATTCTGCTGGTTATATTTTTATGATTTGCCGTTACTCAAAATATGCAGCATTTCTGAATGTGAGGGTCCGATTGAAGACATGATTTCGAAGGCTTTTGTGTTGTGAGTATGAGTTTGGAGCCAACAAGGTTTTGATGTCTTGTGTTTTATTGGTTATAATTTTGTTGTTTCAATTGCGATAGATGATTATTGATGTTGTTCATGTACGTGCATTCTGTAGATGGTTCTTCAGGTTATTTTAGATGTCGTGCTCATGTTGATGATATGATAGCCTCTTGTTGTTTTCTAATTCTTGGGTGTTATTTATTTTCTCGGATGCAATTTTAAACCATGATGCAAATAGAGTCAAAATTTCGAGCAATATTTGTACTTCCTCAATGATCTACCCTTTTGGCAGCATGGGCACCCTCCCTTCATCAATCTCTACAAATATTCGAAGCCCCTAGCCAAATGCGTTAGCTGATTAAACTTGTCAAGAGGAAAGTGCATAGAGACAGTTGAGGTTTACAAAAAGCTAGTGAGGGAGGACCTTACAAATCTTTTGTTGTATCTTCATAAAGTAATTTTTTTGGCAGATTGAGTAATGTGGATTAATTTACAAATTGTTTCCCCCCCCCCCAAGCTTAGCAGATTAGACCTGATAAGAGGAAGTACATACAGTTAAGGTTTAGAAAAAGCTAGTGAAGAGAAGCTTATACAAATATTCTACCAAGTGAGTTTTATTTATTATTATTATTATTATTTTTGCAAAAACCACTGCAAAAAGGAGTTTGTTTGTAAAATTGCATAATAATGTGAGGGGTTCTTTGGCAAAAAATATTAGAAAGATAAGTTAGTTCTGAAGAAGGTGTGGTGGGCAAAATAGAGGATGACGGAGGAGCAAGATCTGAAGCGCTTAGGGCTGGCTAGCAAGCATTACTGGCACGATTGAAACCTCGTTTTTTCTCCTTTCAAGCCTGCTCAGCTGATTTCTTTCTCCTTTCAGATTTTGATCAGTTACTGTTTTGATTCAAATATCTACGTAAGAAGTAAACACCAATTTAATCAAGGTATTAACATTCTGTCTCTGACAATTTCTTGCACATCCCGGAAAACTCTGCCTTAGTAACTAACATTTTCGAGTTAGCTATCATGGCGAATATCCACTGCCGAGTCTACCGTCTCATCTGATGGAAGCTCAACCTGTTTATCGGTCTCGAACAAATCCTGGTTTGACGAGTAATCCGACGGAGCCTATACGGTTCTCGTCTGGGCAATTCCACCCCCGGTTCAGAACTGACGGATTTAGGCTAATTCTCGATTCATGACACTTTGCTGACCCCGAGATCAGCAATATGAACGACATGACACGCCTGTCATCAGTCTGGTATATAGTTCATAGTTACAATGTACAGGTAGTACTCTGCTCTGCCATCAGTCTGGTATATAGTTCATAGTTACAATGTACAGGTAGTACTCTGCTCTGCGCCGACATATTTAGAAATCAACCTTCGGATAAAGGCATGTAACGTATTGATCCCTCACATGCACGCATATGCAACAGATTCAGAAATCAACCCCCTTGGTCGTAGGATTCTTGAAAATTACAATCAAACAGAATCTCACAGAAGGTTTAAGGGGACGGGACAATTTCCATACGAATAGTTTTGATAAGAGTACAACTTGAAGGTGCCATATGAAAATCAAAAGGAGTAACTTTGATAGAATACCAACGGGCGACAGGAAGTATTACGGCCTCGCCCAAAAGCGAGAACACCGGCAAACTGCAAGATGGCATACTGAGAATTCGATCTCTCATCTCATGATAACAGGTCTCATTCCATCTTTACTACCAAACTAAGGTTAACGTGCCAGAGAAAGCACCACTATCACCCACATTGAGCTTAGATTGGGACATACTGATCAATCACTTATAGAAATCATACCGATTAATGTTACATCTTTCTCCTTTACCAAACAAAAATTAAAGGCCTTTCGTACATCTACATCCCAATAAAAACATCGCTACACATACAACACAAGTGTGCTCAAATATCTCCATATCTGTTTTGCTAATCCATCAAGGTGAAGCAATACCACGATATAGAAAAAGACGGCAGGACTGAAACTCTCTTGCTCCACATAGAGCTTCAGGTTTGACATAATAAATAATCATTCTCTTCTCATCTACAATGCTGCTAATTTAGCGAGGCTGCTCATTTCCAAAATCTTTACTTCATATGTATCATCAAGCTTCACAATACCGTCGTTACCATCAATACCAATGAGCTTGCCGGTCAGTCCTCTTTGACCCCCGCTGGTGATTTTGATTATATCAGATTTCTTCGGTCTCACGGGCTCTAATTCTCCTTGTAGAACCGTCACCACCTCATCATCGCCCATTGAGCCGAGGGCAACCCTACAGGATCCATCCTGCAAAGGAAACATGGTATATAATATCAGTGCAATCGTAATACTGTAACACTGGAATCGCCGACTTCAAATTCTAGGTTGGAACCTATAGATGGCTCTCTATAAGATTTTTTTTTGGGTTTTCTTTTGTACATGTACCTCCTTAAATTATGAATAGTTGAACTATGCTCCAAATTTCAGAATTTACAAAACTAACCTTAATCATCAACTGTGGAAAAAGAAAACCCAAAACAGCGTATCATAAACTTTAATAGGCTAGTTTGTAACTGCAATGTAGAAGTATCTCAACAAAATAGTCAAAAATTTACTAGTCACATTCAACAAAGTTGATAATTTGTTGATTTGAGTTTTTCTTTCCAAAACTGATAATTCAAGGGGTAGTTTGCAAATTTTTCTTTTGGGTTGGAGATGGGGGTATTACAGGGTATACATAAAAAAGACTCTTTACTCAATGATCGGGCTTGTAAAGCATGTGAGCACTTTTCAGCAAGTAAGGACAGAGCACTTACCATTGTCACCTCCCGAACAACCCCAATATGTGGATATTCTGCCGGCCTTATGATGTTCACCAAAATATCGGGCATTACCCAGTTTCCTTCCCCTTCCCCACCTGCACAAAACTCTTCATTATCAGCCCAACGGTATGCATCTACTATACATCATTTACTAGCTAAAATTTGCACCTTGAGCTGGAGTCCAATTGTCTACACATTTCAAAGTTCAACTGGAAATTAAACAACCCGTGATAAATCTAATTCTTTCAGTATAAGGGGGAAAAATGATTCGGAAGTTGGGACAGAAATGGAAATTGGAGAACCTAGCACTTGATCGGTATTTACAGTGAACAAAAATACTAGGATGACGGGCATCAGCAGAGAAAATGGGGTTCAATATCCAAAACTTTGACGTAATTGCAGTTCCTTATATAACAATCCATTGGTCATCCCCTCAAATATGTTATGGTTCTTGGTTAACCAAGTCCAGGTGTTCAGACATTCTGCACAGTAGATATGTTACACCTCTTCATATTACTGAATACCGCAGTATTATAGTAGGGAGTTTGTGTGATACCCCATTTGACATGGCTGAAGATATCAAAAGCCCCCACAAACCCAACAAGTTTGCAGCATACAAATTATACAGGTAATTTTGACAATTCCTTGACAGAGGAATTCTACCCTTAAAGTCAACTTGCAAGAGGTCAAGATCATATGAGCACCTCAATTTCTTTCAAAAGGAATTTTGCATAAGTGGTATCAGAAGCAGCTGGCAATTAGCTGCATAAAGAAACTACTAAATAAATTGAGCTTAAAAACAGAGATAATGATGTAGAACATAGAACAACATGCATTTCTTCTCGCCTGGAACAGGTACATGATGAGGCTGTCTTTCTTGCCATAAAAAAGTTCATTGAGTGAAATGGAGGCCAAATAAGTACAATTAAATGATACAAGATCCCACTACGGCTTGTGAATGAAAGTGGTAATGATGGTATCCCTTATGCTTTCCTTAGCTGCTCCTGGCTATTTCCTATTTTTCTCTTTCAGATATCCACAATATTCATTTTAGGAATCATACATGCTCTTCCTGTCTTCCTATATCTTGTCAGATGTGAAAACCTAGGTAACAAAAGGAAGTGACAAGCTGACTGCACAATTTTCATTGCTTTGGTGAAATTTATTGTCTTAAAGATCTTTAACGATGTCATCTATGTTGCATTTATCATTGTTCACTGAATGAAGATTATTTTTATAGCACAGATACTCCTCGCTTCATTTTAAATTTCTGTTTACTGGCATTATCTGTATTGCAACTATTATTTGTTTACATATGCAGACAATTTAATTAGCATAGATACACGTTTCTTCCTTGTTCCATAACTTTCAGTTAATTTACTTCTGTTCATACTCATGAAAGAAAAGCATGGAAATTTGCCCACATCTGATCCACTAAAAAAAATATTTTTTTCTTTTATTTATGTATTTATTTTTTGTGGCTACTGCTGCTGCTGTAATAGCAACAATTATCAGAAATTATCACCTTCTTAGCATTTCCTGGATATCCCATTTACACAAGTCTGAAAGTAGGGTAACAATTCTCAATGAAATATACAGCAAAGAAGATACTCAGTTTAAGTATATGTCAGCAATGAAATTTAATCAAGACAATTATCCATAGAAATACTATATTAAAGCAAGTAGCCAAAAAAGGTAAATAAATGTAGGCCATAGTGATAACACTGAGATGCATTTCAAAGAAGGACCACAAATATTTATGGGAACCGAGAATATAAAGCAGCCAAACCTATAGCCGGTGACATCATATCCAATCCCATATTTCCTGGTGTCATTGGCTGCCCGCCAGGAGTACCCGGAAGATAAGATGCAGAACTGGGCGTCATGGGCTGGATACCAGGAGTTGATGGCAGGTAAGGGCTTACAGCACTTCCTGGGAAAATAATGTGTCTATAGTTAGACCTTCCACACTTTTCTGACTATTAAAAATAAGGAAATTAAAATCCATTCATTTGAGAAAGTACCATATAGTGGACTGCCTTCTCTTGTTATCCCCGAGTCACTGTAATTGCCTCCTGGAGTGTTAGCCCAACCTGAACCAGGGGTAGGTGCTTCATATGGACGGGCAGTAGGCGTTCCTGGCTGAAAGAGAAACAATGCATGCATTATTCAGGCATCCAATAAGAAGGTTATTATTGCAGGCAAAAAAAAAATTATAATCGGATACAACAACGGACCTGATATTGTGGACTTGCTCCCCAAGAGCCAGGGTTTCCATCTTCCCAATTATCCCTGATTTCATATTTAAGGAGATAATTAATCCCTATTCTTCTAACTATAACAAGAACAAAAAAAAAGCAGCAGCAGCAGCACAAACAACTAAGCCTTTATCCCAGATTTTCGGGGTCAGCTATTAATCCTACTCTTCCACTGAGTTCTGTTAAGGGTTATCTCTCCACTAAGTTAATCATTATCTTATACTTCCCAATAATTTCTAATCAGCTCTAAGGCCTGCCCTATTCCTTTCTCCATCATTTATAATCTTGTCACTTTTCCTAATTGGTGCAATTCTATTAAGTATAAAATCCAAAAAAAGAAAAGAAAAGAAAAAAGGGATATTAACTAATTAAATTCTGATAAGTAAGCACTAATGGAAACATGGCGTGTAATTTAAAAGAAACTTGAAGAACATGCTAAGATAAATTTATAATGAAAAACAGCGTTAATTCCAATAAGCGCTCAAAAAACACCTTATAGAGAACATTAGACATTAAACTAAGTCAACAAACAAAATCAAGATGTCTGTAATCAGATAAAACAATGGGAACACACCTTGGTGGACTCATGGGAGCCCATGCTCGATTAACCATGGGAGTTCGCATGCCGTCATGTATAGGCGTTGCTGTAGATAAGTAATAACATAAGAAAGAAGATCTAAATACCAATATACCACTAAACAATGCTGACAACCCTATTTCAGTCAATCATATTAAGAAAATACAGAGAAGGAAAGATACAAGTTCTGACTATATGCTGAGGCACATCAACAAGTAAAGAGCCTTTTCCCCCCCTTTTCAGTGGAGGAAAAACACAAAAAGGGTTTCCAAGAATGAATGCACATGAGATGGTTCAGTAGACTCCTCTATCATGGGAGGAATCTAAAAAGACAGCTTGACATATAACATGAAAAGCTACAGAGATGTTCCAAGGGGGGTCTGAGTTTGTAAGCCCTTCATTAAGAAATGTTGAAAAGGCTAAAATAGCTAATATGTTCATTTGTCTACGTGGGGAGCTCTGCGTCTGTGCATGTGTTTCCAGATTGGTCAGCAGAAATGAGCTTCTTGACTATCTTAACCTCTACTTTGACCCGAACCAGACAGGGCCCAATATCACCAAGAAATGTGCTAAGAATAATCAATAAGTGACAGAAATAATCACGCTTCATAATTAGAATTATTAAGTCAAAAATTATCTTAGAGAAATGCCGAGAACAAACCTCCAGGATCCCTCATTGGAGTTTGATAAGGATGCAGCGGAGTCCGTGAAGGGTGCATGGGTGTCTCACTCCCCATGCCATATCGAGCGGTCTCCCTGATAAAATGTTTAGTCTTCAATTAAACTCAATGGAAAGGAATTGGAAAAAAAAAATCAAAAAAAAATCAAAGCTAAGTGAAATGTATAATACCTGAATGGAGTTGAAGGAACAGCACCATCAGCAATATCATTCTTATTAACTACAAGTTTAGTGAAGATGTTACGTAAATACATAATATCAAATTGAATTTTCCCTAAGCATGTAGGTCTTGGTGCAGTGGGCTTACCGGTAACAACCTTCATTTGTGAATCCAATTCAACACGCACCAATATGCCCGTGACTTCTTTCACACGACCACGATATCCCTTCAAAGGGCCGGATCGAATTTTAATAGTTCTACCAACAAGAGGATCATGTCCTCTACCACCCCTAAATCCTCCGCCAACTATAAAAGTTCAGATAGGCATCATTAGACATAATTAATATGAAGAGACTACTGACTGTGAAGCTAATATGGCAGCTAACATTAATATGAAAAGACCACTGACTCTGAAGCTAATATGGCAGCTAACATAACTGAATAGCGAAACAAGTTGCTCGATGCAAATGAACATAAAGAATCAACTCTACATTAAAAACATTAACACACATACATCTTCCCGCAGGCCCTCTAGGTGGTCTTTCAGGAGAATCACGAAATGGCGATTTCAAATTCTCCAATTTTGAGTTTAAGGTGTTCAAACCCTGTATAAAAACAAAGTGGGCATTAGTTTGTGATGTCAAGATAGAGCTGGATAAACTAATACTGAATTGGAGAAAATTAGAGGCATACAGGTTTTTCACGGTTCCTATGAGATCCACCAACTACTATACAGGACTGCGCTTTGACACAAATAAAACCAGCATGTTCTAGGTGATGGCGATCATAGATGAACAATATTCCTCTATGAATGTGTTCAACGGGGCCTTGCTTTCCCTAGTTAAGGATAGAAAAACAAGTAAGAAAGAGAATGTATCAAGGCGTTCAGGTAAACCAGAAATATAATTGTGAATCCCACCTTACACGGTCCCTCGAGAACTCTCACAATATCCTTAGTGGACACCATGTTCCTTGATCGATCTTGGGCATTTGACCGTCTTTCAATTTTGCTTTTAATTTCTCGTAATTTGACAAGCGTGACCTCAGGCCTATCAGGGACACCTTTGAGTACCTACACACACTTACAATGAGCAGAAAGAAAAAATAATCCGCATTGAAAGCATGAAACTTTTAGTATCTTTTTTACCTGGAATGCATCGTTTTCTACACGTATAATCACTCCAAAAGACATATTGCTACAGAAAAGTTCAATAGATCATAAGAGATCAACAAAACAACATCTAGACCTGCTTTGCAGAACAAACAACTGCAATGCATATAGAATAACTTACTCCAACAGCACAAGATCGTGCAACTCATAGTCGCCAATTCTGGTGATTCCGGTGGTAACTTCAGAGCTCTCTACAACATTATCTGCAAAAACTCGGATCTGCACGACAAATAAGCTAATAAGAGGCACTACACTGCCATTAAAATACGCTCTTCTGTCTCATCTAAAGGCATCACTATCACTTACATCTTCTTTAGTGGTGTCCGATAAAATGATGAGGACATGACCCTCAACCTTCACCACCATACCAGTTGCTCCTTCTTGAACACCAGAGACCACTTTCACATGGTCCCCTGGCTTGAAATACTTGCAGAGCTCCTTTTCATTGAAAGCCAATGTTTTCTGGAAAATACAAAAAACAAGTAAAGCAGCGTGCCTATAAAAAGAATATATAAGGTAATTAGTAATAGGTGATTAGAGAAGAAATTACCGGTAACCCTTCCATCTTTGGCCTGATATGGACATTCTCTTCCTCTACTTTTTCAACCCAGCCCATCAGATTCTTCAGATCACCCCGAACAACTACAACTGCATCACCCTTCATAAAATGACCTTTCTTTCTGTTCACAAATAAAGTAGACAAGCTAGCCATATCACCATCAGCATCATCACCCGGCTTCCGAAATTTCTCCAATTCATCAAAAGTAGGTTGTATGCTTTGTGAACTGATTGACTTCATGGACACCGTTTTATATAGAAATCCATCTTTGAACATCATATTATCTACCGTTTCAAAATATTCACCAGAGTCTCTATCCCTCCTGCGTTCTACACGGATATGCATTTCTCTGGAAGAAAAAAAAAAGCACAGACGACAATTAAGTTCTCATTTCCTCAAATACCAAATTCATGTCAATTTCAGCCAGCATGAAAGAGTGGAAGTACCGTGCTTCATCAATGTTGAAAAAACGTGGAGGTGGAACAAATGCCTTCTTTCTTCCAACATCCCTACCTTCCTGGACAATACATAATTGCAACTCATAATAACTGTACAATTTTGGACTGAACTATAGGACTTAACCAACAAGCAGAAACATACATGTTTTCCAAATTTCAAATGCAAAAAAACGCATAAGCAAAACTCTAGCTAAATAACAACTAACCACCAGCGTGCAAACTAGCAATGTTATAAATGAACAAAAAGTCTTAATGATTTACCTAATCATAACTTAAGACAAATGATAGATGTTAACTATGGGGATGGCAGAACTGATTTACTCATACCAATTTGGCAGCAAGGTTTTGTAAATCAATCCTCGGAATGAGCTTAACAGTCACCTTCTGCCGCACATTATCAACATCAACAACCTGCAAAATGAAACACAGAAAGCTTACAGAAAGAAAACTGTGTGATCTAGAGGAAACTATACTACATGCATAAGGAAAACCATATGATCTAAAAGAAAGTGTCAACATACATACTTTTGCAAGATCTCCTTTATAGATCCCAAGTTTCATCCGAACCCATGTGTCTCTTGCAAGATCAACTATTTTGCTTTCCACTGAAAGTACATCGGTCATTTCCTTTATTGGCACCAACATCACCTTGGCCGAATTGAATATGTTCCTTAGACCTTTGCAAGCCTGCAAAGCAAGGCTGGCAGTTTAGCAAAAAAGAATAACTAACACATCCATACATGTTACACAAGGAGGAAAACAATTTACACCTCTTTAACATGAGCTTCTTTGTCGGCTTCAACATATATATAATTTTTAAGGTGATCTAACGCAATTGCTGATCGGATCTGAAGTTCGGGTCTGTCTATATATTTTTGCATGAGGCAAATAGCTGTCTCACGCTCATGACCAATCTGACATGCAAAAATAAGTTGCAGAACATCAGAGGGAGAAGAAAAAAGAGACTATAACTTGAGATACTCTTTCAGAATGAACTACAAGAATAAATTTCTTACTGCACATTTCACCATCCACAACTTTGGGTCCTTTACAGAGGGTAAAAGAGCTTGTTGTTCAACCTCAGTGGCCTCCTCACCATACTCTACATGACTTGATTTAGCATATCTCTCATAAACTTGCCTTTCCATCTCCTCCACATCTTCCTGATCCTCCGTCAAGAAAGTTGTAGGCCTGTGTGGTCTTCTGCCAACTTCTTCCTCTCCCAAGTCAGCACCACGCCCATCGTCTATGAAATCTACATTTTCACATAAAAGTAATTGACATTAAATGGAAAGGATGGGCGAATATTACTGTATAACATATCTGAATTAGCCACATTAGTAAACAACAGGCAAGACAACACTTTATCATCACACTCAGGTTGGCTACATGTATCATTTTCCTCCATTCCTATCAACACTATCTCCTTATTGCACTAGCAACTGTACATTAATATATAAACACAAAAACACACAATTTTCCGACTACATGTATCCTTAGCCACATTAATAAACAACAGGCAGGACATCGCTTTATCCTGTCCACTCAGGTTGACGACATGTATCCTTTTACTCGATTCAGCCCTATCAACACTATCTCCTTATTGCACAAGCAAATGTACATGAATACGCAAACACAAATACACCCACACACGCAATATGCTTGTACATGTAAATGATGTCCTGGAATTTAGATGTGAGAACATGATCTAATGAATGCAAGAAGTGATACAGATACTCATCCATAAAACCAAACAGTATAAAGTTCAATATAAATTTCTCATGTTCTGAGTCTTGATGTTCCGCAAAGGGTGAAGAATAAACCTAACTTCAATAAGAAGACGATAAGCACATTAGATCATTCTAAATTTAAGACTAAAACATCATTCTAGATCAGACTGAACAAACATATCACGAAGAATTCCTTTACCCTTTCTAACAAAATAATAACGTGGATGATCTATCAGCATAAAGAGATACCGTAACAATAGTTCTATAACTTTTTAAAATTTCAATAGCTTATGGCATATGAGGAGATATATATGAGAAGTCTCAAATAAACAGAGCAATAACTACATCCTGACTCATAATTCCTTGCTGCCTTTTCCTTTTCCCCATCTTACGCATGTGTGCCATAACTCAAACTATCTACTTTGAGAGCCAAATCATAATTGAGCATAGACTGCTCAATCCAAAGTGATGGTCCCAATAATTTATATTCAGACCAATATTATTATATTAATAAAGGGGAAAAAAAGAAGGGAACAAATTCTTGGTTATTAAGCAGCACTTGACCACCCCCGGCGTTAATATATATCAGTTAAATTCTCAATTCCACCTCACATTATCCTCACAAATCCTAACCTAAAGGTTTAGGTTCCTTTTTTTTCTTTCCATGTTATAAGGGTTCTCCTCTCTTTTTGTCTCTACACAGAACGCAAAGGACAATTTAGTCTCTCATTATCATTCTACAAACTTAAAGGCAATATAATATTTCCCAAATAAAAAATATATCGAAATAGTCTGTATTTAGTAATCAATGGAAGCTTAGAAAATGAGCAACTAAGAAATTCCTCCTCCTACTCCGGTCTCCCCCAAAGTCATTCTTGTTTCTTAAATTCTCAATTCTACCTCACATTGCTCTCATAAAGGTCTTTGCTTCCATTATCTTTTTCTTTATCATATGCCATTCGGGTTCTTATTCTTTCCAAAGGCAAATTTAATATATAACTACCATCCGAGAAACTTAGCAAGCAATGTAAAATTTCCCAACTTTAAAAGTATATACAAACCATCAGCAATCAATGCAAAATTAGAGCACACAACTGATAAATTGTGTCACTTGCAAGAGAACAACACCCTAATCTTCAACAATCATCACTGCAGATTCAGTTATAAACAAATCTAACCCTCCCTAACTCACTCAAGTTTCCCCTCTTGTATGTGCAAATACTATCTAACAAAGTCCTCCACCCCTAATTTCCTCAATTCAGCTCAAAAAAAGTAAAAAACAAGAAACTAATTCATCAAAATTGGCTAAAAGGACCGAAACCCTAATTTCCAACAATTATAATTGCAGATTCAGTTAGAAACAATAGAACTCCCGAACCAACTAATTTTTTTTATTCTCTGTGCATAGTCTCTAATGAAGCCCTAAATCACCAAAAATTCTTCAATTTCAGCAAACATCTAAAAAAATTTACCAAAAGAAAACAATAAAGAGCCAGAATCCCTAAATAAAAACCAAAAGCTTACCGTCTTCCGCATCCTCGTCCTCCTCTTCCTCCTCGTCGGTGTCAACCTCCGCCTCGAAATCTATAAACTCAGACCCTTTCATCTTCTTCTTCTTCTTCTTCTTCTTCCGACTCCCCCCAAAATCCTCATCATCATCGTCGTCCTCGTCCTCTTCATCCTCCTCATCGTCTTCAACCGCGGCATCGTCGATGAAATCAGATCTGCCCCTTTTCTTCCTGCCCTTCCCCCCGTACTCCTCCTCCTCCTCTTCCTCGAGATCTTCCTCCTCCTCCTCCTCGTCGAACTCCTCCTCGTCGTCGTCTCTGCGGCCGCGAGCCATCACCGAGGAGAGAGAAAACCCTAGAAACGAGCGAAACCCTAGAAGACCTTTGGAGAGAAATTTTCCTCTTGTCTTCGGTTCGCGGAGCAGCGTCTCGCCCCTGGGGCTTTGATCGCTGTGGCCTCGCACTCTATTTATAGGAATTCGAGGGTGCTCAGGAGTCGAGAGATAAGAACCGGAGAAGGGTCGGTACCGTTCGGGTCGGATGATTTGTCTACAATTGCATCCGAGACCCGCTATCTCTCCTTCCCGTTCAAAATTTGGATTCGAGTTTTAAATATGAGATGCTATTAGTACTAGGTAATCACTGTGACGGATTAAGAGTGTACTGTGATTGGATGTTAATGATAATAATTTAATTTATTCATATCATACTTAACCTTCATAATGAATTCACTTGTCTTGAATATGTCGTTTATTTACATGAGCTTCTCATAAATTTTTATGAGAATAAATTTTCACTGTAAACCTGAATGAAGTTTTAATTACCAAAATCGACCTTTTTTTAATTACCAAAATCGACTCGTTTTATGCCACGTAGGCTTAATCCCGTTTCATAATTAGTCGGGGTTGCCAACCCCGACTGTTTAGGGCATTACAAATCGGGTTTTAAGGCTTCTAATTAGGGTTTAACAACTCCTAAACAGTCGGGGTTGACAACCCCGACTAATTAGGAAACGGGATTAAGCCTACGTGGCATAAAACGGGTCGATTTTGGTAATTAAAAAAAACGGTTGATTTTGATAATTAAAACTTCATTCGGGTCTACAGTAAAAATTTATTCTTTTTATAAAGGTACGTTACACTGAAACCCTCAAGAATTTTCAATATTTTTACAATAAACCCCCCCAACAACTCTCAAATTAGCATCGTTACGCTCTGATGTGGCTTGTGCAGCTACTTAGTTAAAAAGAACAAAGTATCCTTAAATTATTAAAAACCCTTTATAACTTTTATTTCTTTCAATTTCAACTTTAAAAACAAAATCTCTCATCTTTAGGGGCTGTTTGGTTGTTGTTGGTAAAGTTGTATATTTAGGGGCTGTTTGGATCGGGTTTTTTGAAGGTGAAAGGAGGGGGAAAGCTGCCAATTTGTCGGCTTTTTTGCAGCTTTCCCCAAAAATCGCCTATTATAGAGACGATTTTGGGGGAAAACTACCAAATTGGCAGCTTTCCCCCTCCTTTCCCCTTCAAAATACCCGATCCAAACGGGCTCTTATGACACAACTAGGAAAGTTGTTGTCCACTTCATCAATTTCATTGAGTAACTTTTATTTGTTTGTTTTTTATTTCGTTGGAATCATAAATTGCTTGTTTGGTTTGCAAAATGTTACTTTAATTGCTTGTTTGGAAAGTGTAAAAATGGTTATTGTGTGATCCCTACTCGATTCCATTGGCCTAGCCCCCTCACTTCTAACACATATGTCAGCTTTTCTTCAAAATCAGACAATTTTAAAGGGATTTGT
This sequence comes from Asparagus officinalis, assembly GCF_001876935.1. Classification (NCBI taxonomy): domain Eukaryota; kingdom Viridiplantae; phylum Streptophyta; class Magnoliopsida; order Asparagales; family Asparagaceae; genus Asparagus; species Asparagus officinalis. The sequence goes on from NC_033798.1 coordinate 7,415,784, forward strand.
GAATCCATACCACATCAGCATAATAAATCGCTTTACACTATTTTCATAACTACAAACAAACAATTGAAAAGGATGAAAGCTGACACTAGGAGCCACTTTTTTACACTTTCCATCCTTTTACATAGTAAAAACTTACAACCAAACAGCCCCTTAGTCATTTGTTCTCCTCTTGCTCGTATTCATGTCAGGGTCTATAATTTTCTTCTTCTTTCCTTTTTTTTAAATTGTTCAAAATTTTAGTTCTAATTTAAGGAGATTACCTGGAAAATTGCAAAAACTTATTGGAAGATTTTTTTAATTCCAAAAGTTACTTAAGGGTCTAGTGTGTTTTTAAAAGTTATTCTTCTGATGTCTGGACAAACATTAGCGCCTAGGTACGTGTCTGAACAAACATTAGCACATAGGTACATGTCTGAACAAACGTATGAACTTTATGATCATTAATTTTTAGAAGTCGGAACAAATAAAAAAGGAAGAAAAAGTTGATAGTAGACTATGCATAATATTAATTTCTTGCAACTTACCATTTTTATAATGTTAGATGCAATGAAATTCAATGCATATGATTAATTTGAATGGTCTATTAGAAATAGAGTCGATTTTACAAACCCCACTGGACTTTGGATTTTTTGCACATATTCCCTTAAATTATTTTATCTAACATACCGCTCAAATATGGAGTGTCTCACGAGAACCCCCTCAGCTTTAAACTTTTCTCATCTAATGCCCTATTTCAAAGAACTCGAATGTTCTTGAGAGAATTTTTTCCCCCAAATTGAAGCCAATTGTCATTTAGGGGCTGTTTGTTTGTCTAAAAAAAGAGGGAAATCAAAGAATATGAAATGTATTTCTTAGAAATTTTATTTTGAGGTTGTTTGGTTAGAAAAAAAAAGAAGGAAATTAAAGAATAGGAGATGAGATGAGATGAGTTGTCGTCATATTATTGGATGATGTGAGTGATTTTTTAAGAAAACTTGTTTTGAGGTTGTTTGGTTGGCTAAAAAAATAAGGAAATGTATTATAAGAAACTTTTTTCCTATAATATGTTCTTTTCTTGTGTTTGGTTCATTCTTAAAAATAAGAAAATATATGAGATGAGATGAGTTGTCATTATATTATTGGATGATGTGATCCACACTTAAGGAAATCAATTTCCTTATTTTTTTGGAGGAAATGGGTGGAGATGAAAGTTTAAGGAGATGAGATGAGTTGTCATCATATTATTGGATGATGTGATTGATTTTTAAATATGAGATGAGATGAGTTGGATGATGTGATGATAAAAATAATTTTTTATTAGATGTTGGATGATAAAAGTAATATTTTATTGGATGAGTTGGATGATAAAATAATATGTTATTAGATGAGTTGGATGATAAGATAATATTTTATTGAATGTTGGGGTAAGTTTTAGGGATGGAAATGGTTGAAAATAGGAAATGGGAGATTTCCATGCTCCCATTTCCTATTCTTGGTTTTTAGGAAACCAACCAAATAGCCCCTTAAAGGTAACTTATCTCTCTCCCCTCAATTGAGGATTTTTTTTTCTACTCTCAAGAAAATTTTAATTGTTTATAAATTATAGGTAAGCATTTGATGAGAAAAAATTAAAGTTCAGTGATATTTTGTAAAACACCTGAACTCTAGGAGTACGTGAGATTTAAAAAAAAGTTCAGGGGGTCATATTAAATACCCCAAAAGGTCAGGGGAATTTTGTTCAATTAACCCAACAAATGTCATATAGTGTTGTCATTGATGGGCCTCAGAAGCAGCCCAATAAAAAACATCTAAACCCCAGTTCTCTCTCCCAATTACAGTCGACCCGATAATCCTCAGCTACAGGGCCCTAGAATTCTATCGGTCTCTGCGCCCTGCAAGCGTTCGATAAAATGCCTCAACGAAGCAAAACAAAAATTTCGATAGCAAACTCCTAAAGCCCTTGCGATTTCAGTCACTTCATCGTCTTGAAAAGGCGAAATAGGCTCGCGGTTGCGGTTATGATAAAACGATGCTGGTGATTTCTCCCGCCAAGTTCACGGAGAGGTGCTTGCTTCGTCCTTGTTCGGCCAAAGGCTTCTTCTGTCAAAGGTTGGATTCTTTTTTCCTGCAAAATTTGATGGGTTATTGTAATGATAGGATACCCATTTCAATTTACTTCTTTGCTGTGCGCGGTTTCGGTAGTCAAGTGATTGTTTACATAAAATTACAATGCAGTAACTTCGTTGTGATTTAGCTCCAAATGAACTTACAACATAAGGGTTAATTACGAACTGACCCCCTGTAGTGTCGTCCAATTGCGAATAGACCCACCTAAGTTCTATTTGGGGCTAATAGAGCCCCTGTAGTACTGGCCCAGGTGCGAATACACCACCTTAGTGAAGTCTTTTTAGCCTTTTAAAAGTAAAAACTAGCAATTGAGAGTCTATACTCACCAAGGGAACTGTAGGGGGACTATTCGCGAAAATAGAACTACAGGGGGTCTATTAGCTGTTGGGTGAATACTACAGGGGTCTATTCACAGTATTATTTATTTATTTATCTGAGAAAAGGCCTAGAACCTACACCATAAAGTAGGGTATTTGTGGATATGAGTCCCTTAAATCTTCAAACTTTTGTAGTTAGTCCCGCAAATCATTGAATTGCTATTATGTGCCCCAATTCTTATAAGTTGCTTCAAAATTAGTCCCTCGCATCATTGGATTTGTTATCCCCAATTCTTATAAGTTGTTTCAAATTAATCCCTCCAATCAAGAGTGGAAGTGGCAAGAATAATACTTGAGGGACCTAATAGCAAGTTCTGCGATTTGGGGGACCATTCTCAAACTAAGATATATCAGAATCCTGGATAGGCATGCGCTAATTGTTCTAAAGGGTATATTTTGACCTCGTGTGGTCAGTCAAGGCAATATATGCAATAGCAATACAAACTCTTCTCTGTTGTTGACTCTATGGTACGTGAATATCGGGGAGAGTTGACCTTGAACTGTATGTAAAATAATACACAGATAAAGGAAGGGAATACATTTTTGAGAGTACAGGAAGGAAGGAGAGGAGCGAAGAAAATATATTTTCTTCATTAATTTTCTCATCATGTTTAGATAACTTATTTTCTGTTCTGTTTTTTACAGGGAAAATGATTAAAATGTAATCATTATGATCATACTATTATACCATTTAATAGGGTCATGAGTTTTGACTGTTTTGCCTGTTTTAATGAAATAAAATTTGTCTCGTTACTGTTTTCAGATCATCGAGGGTTGGTGGTATTGTTTCTCCACGACGAAGGTTTGGTTGGTGTTTTCAAAGGAAAATGTCTCAAGATCTGAAGAGATGCAATGTGGCTTCGGAGACTAAGGAGGGTATTATTCTGCCAGCATCAAGAGATCATGTGCAAGAGGCAATTGATGCAATTAAAGCTGAGAAGGTTATCGCGGTTCCGACCGATACTCTATATGGATTCTCTTGTGATGCCTGGTATGTAGTCGCTTTGCATTTATATTTTATGTGTTTTTCTTCAAAATTGCTTTCTCCATAACTTCCCTATAAATTAAGGAAATATACTGATAGGCTTTATAAGGAAGGTACTAAATTTTCCTTTTTAGTGTTTTATCTCGCTTGTTCATGTCGTTCCTTTATGGTTTTGTTTGGTGGCACATTAATATTTGACAACATATTTTTGTTGTTCGATTCTGAAGTTGTGAATTTTCCCCTATGGTATCAGCTCATTAGTTCTCTGATATGCAATATCTCTAGTAGACCTGAGAATAAATTGTAGGTAGCATTTATCTTAAATGCCTATGCTACAATAGAATAAACAAATATTTTCTTTTCATGAAAACTTGCACTATTTTACATCGACATTGATTGACCGGCTGTTATCTTTTTCCAAATTTTAATGTGGCTCTCAGTAAAGTTTTGGAAACTTTTCTTCCTATAAAGTACAAATGCATTGAAACTTGGGAGCTAATTTAGGAGTTCTCAGATAATTCTAAGTTTGATCCTCAAAGGCATCCTCAATCTGTATAGCTAAACACCATTGTTCAGTTAAGAGTCTAGACAAAGACCTTTTAATAAGTAAGGAAAACATATGCATAAAGGATCAAAGGACTCATATACCTAATTCTGTCCTTATAACTCATCACTTACCAAATGCCTATTAAAGTATTCTAGAAATGCTCAACTTTCTGTAGGACTCAGCATTCTATCAATTAGCACAATAAACTGGCTAAACTTGCAAATACAAAATCTCTTGATACATTTTGCTTGAACTCTACATCCAATATTTTTCACCTCCAAGCAGGATATATAACTGCAAAATTTTCACAACCCATTCCATAAAGGTCTACACTAGCCTATGTGGAGGTTTTGCAGTGTCCAGACTCCAGGCAACATCTTTAGTAGCAATTATAATAGCTTTCTATAAAGGAACCGTATCAAATAACAATAGTTGTTTAGGTATTAAATATGTTAGTCAGCTCATTTTAGTATAATAGTATGGCCTTTGTGAATGTAATAATGGGTTCCCCCCTCCATGGATAACCATAAACGAATCTAACAATTCATCGAATGGCATCCTAGAATGCATGGATTTGATATGTTCTGATAAGTCCTACATTGCTGTGATTAGCTAATATACAATAACAGTTATTCTATGTCTAAGATTTTGAGGCTCAACACGATGAATACAGAAGCAGTCATGTTTTCATTTTTTATATTTTTTGGATGCAGTTCGCCAGCAATGAAATTTATGAGCTAGCAGGGTTAATAGGGGTTGCAAGTTAGTTTGTGTGTGGATCCTTATGTTATTGAGAAATTTTTTTCTTACGATAATGGTATTTGGGGCACATATATAATGAGACCAGGAGTTGAAAGTAAATCAACTTGAGGAGCACAGTTTGCGTGAAAAGAAATAAGTTGCAGAAAGTTTCTTTAAAATTTACGGCATTTGGACCTTCTCACCTGTTCTTAGAAATCATAAAGAAAGCTACTCACTGACTCACACTGTCTAATAGAGGTTCCTAGCCAAATTATTTCAACAATGATATAGGTACCAAATTACATTCTATCCTTCAAATTTCATGTGGTTCCTGCAATTGGTATCCTGACCAGAACTCAGATGGTAAATAGTCACTGCAAAGTTGACAGCTTTCTAGAATCTAAAATTTAGTGCCTGATTCTACACCGCACTCGTATCTGCTGAAAAAAGAGTAGACAAGGAGCTGTATGTGTTCTCTATGTATCCAGTGGCATTACATTTGTTTTAAAGTTCTGTGGTTAGTGTGAATTTGGTCATGACTCACGTAGTTTCAATGTGTTCTGTATCTTAATCATAGAAGCTTACACCTACATTGCACCCATATGCCTACCATGTTATATAGTCAGCGAACTTCACTATGTTGACATTTATTCTCTTTTTTCACTTTCTACAAAGGAAAAAAAGGAAAAAAAGAAAAGAAAAAAGCACTACTCTTTTTGGAGAAAACGGTGTTCTCAGGTTACAAAAGTGTCAATTATGATAACCCTGGTTACTACCTACCTAAATGCAATAAAGTTTTCCTTTAAATGCCACCAAAGTTACTTATGAGTTATATAGATAACTGGATAAGTAAAAAAGGTTGATAGTTGGAAGAGGTACCACTATCAAATGGGAGTTTTTACAGTTGTATTTATCTTCACCAAGTCTTTAAGGCAATCAACAAGTCATGTTTTCCGTACTGCTTATACAACTTTCTATTTTTATCTACTCTAATCAAGGAAGTCTTGTTGCTTGTGTTGTCATTACATCCAAACAAATATTTGTGGCCACCTTTAACACAGGAATGCAATGCTAGTGATTTAAATATTTTTGGGAACCCGCCTTACTTGTTTTTTGTCTACCTCTCATTTGTGTTTGTGGTCACTTTTTTAAAAAGAAAATACACATAAGTAGTGCGTGCATCCTTTTTTATTTTTTCTTATTTGGTAAGTTTCTCGCGTCATTTAATTTGGTCTACACTAGCTGTTTAATGTATGTCAAGATTTTAAACTTTGCTAATGCACTGACAGCTCAGCTCAAGCAGTTAACCAGATCTATGATATTAAAGGGCGTAAAGTGACAAGTCCTCTTGCAATATGTGTTGCTGATGTGTCAGATATACCACGATTTGCCACTATTGATCATTTACCTCATGGATTGCTAGACAGCCTCCTTCCTGGACCTGTGACTGTAGTTCTGAAGCGAGGTTTGAGATACTTCATGTGAAGCATATTCTATTCTTGTATTTAATCTTTGGTACATTTCACTAAACTACGTTGAACTTTGTGGGGTTAGCACGAACTCCTGTTAACTTTATATAGAAAAAAACCCCTAAACTTTTTGAATCATGAGACACCTCTGAGATATTGAAATCTCAGAAATAGCCTTAACAAGTCGAATAAAAACTTAAAAGTATGACCTGGTTGATGTCTCTTGTTCAAGAACATGAATGCTCTTAATTCAAAATTTCATCACAGTTTCTATTTATTGTAATTCAAACTTTATACCTGACCCGTCAACATTGTTTATGGAAATCTCCAATAGTTCAGGGTGTTTAGTATAAGTTTGAAAGTTCAAGAGGGGTTTTCTCTGATTATAAAGTTTGGGAGGGTTTGGCAAAAACCACCCGAAGTTTAGAGTGTTTTTTGTGCCATTTACCCGATTTATTTTTCTATCCTAACGTAAACTTTGTATATTTCAGGTGATTTTAGCATATTGGAGAAGTCTCTGAACCCAGGTTTAGATAGCATTGGTGTACGAGTTCCAGACTGCGACTTTATTCGCTCTATTGCTCGAGGGTCTGGAAGTGCACTGGCTCTCACAAGCGCCAACCTCAGTGGGCAACCTAGCAGTGTTAGCATCAGAGATTTTGAGGACCTCTGGCAGTACTGTGCATACGTTTACGATGGTGGTCTCCTTCCTTGTGGACGTGCTGGTTCAACGGTTGTGGATCTTACAAAGCCAAGAACATATAAGATTCTTAGACCGGGAAGGTGACATATTCATAACTCAGTGTTTATTATGCTTTTATATCATTTTATTATGTTGTTTTAGATAGCTATCAACTGGCCATGTGATAGCCTTTCTGAACATGACATTCCAATAATTTTCCAACCTGAAGTACTGAAGATAACTAGCCTAGAATATTTTATATTTTCTTGTGGTCATAGACCTATTTTTCAACTTTTAGTTTAGTTGCCTAGTTGCATGTTACTGCCCATAGAAGTCGGGAACATGGTATGCTATAGCGAATCACGACCCGGGTTCAATCATCCTAGCTTCGCGTGGAACATGACCCGATTCACCAACTCATGCAGCCCAATTTAGAATTCAAACAAGTTAACATTTTCAAAAAAACAAAAAGAACTCTTCTTAAAAGAATAAACAACAAAAAAAATGTGAGCAATTAAGCAAATAAAGTATTCATATCTTAATTGCAACATGATTCTTAAGGTTCTTTTACCATTACTAATATTAACTAGCATTTAAGAACCGAACCTAAACCGTACCACGTTCCCTAACGTACCATATAAGCCTACCTTCCTCGTACCCGATTCCTAACGAGTGGCGTACCACGTTCCCTTACCCATCCCATGAACCGGAATGAACTGGGTTCCATGAAACTATGTTACTGCCTTTGCCTGAGGTGTAGCTGTGGAATTGGATCGTTGCTTTAGTAATAGTTTTGGTCAGTTTGCTTTAATCAATGATGGAAAAGGAGCTTGCAAGTCTATTTATGACACTTAGATTTATATGAATAAGTTTAGCAAGTTTCCCCCCTTGTGCATTGCCTATTTTTCTCAAGCATTTCAGGCCAATCTACAAGCGGAGGTCTGTGGTCATTGATAAACAATTAAAAATTCCTATATATAGCCCTATTTATGGGCATGTAAGTGCAATCACAACTACAATTACACATATCATATCTGTGCATCCCTATTCATGATATACGAGGTGTCACAATCCCTTTCTTCCCCATACGATGTTTTATAGAGGGCCATCTATAGGCTTTTTCCTTGATAAAACTTGCACATTCATCACTTAAGGGTCATTGTAAATACAATGTAGACTAGATGTTCAGTAGTTTTGGTGTGAACTTAAAGATACGATTTAGCATGGTGAGATAAATATTACAATTTAGGGAGCCTATCATTTACCTTCACAAACGTTCTCTATTAACTAGATTTAGAAACATTAGGATGACGGCAGCTTTATAATATGCAATAATGCTTGCAAGCTGGTTACTGATCAAGTATGCTGCTTTGTAAGTCATGGCAGATCTTAGTAAAAGGTGGTAAATGATGGTGCTTTCTGTTTTTGCAGTGCAAGAGAAGAAACAATAGCTGTACTCCAAAGATTTTCATTGGAAGAAACTCCTTGATGAAGAAGTGGTAGGTTTTTTATGTTCTCTGGCAAATTTTTTGTAGCGTCTTTTGAAAACTCATCTAGGTTTGGATGGTTAAATAAGCACTTGATTCACCTGTAGGATTTTTTCTATTTTTTTATTGGAACTATTCATTGCACATATTTGAGTTTTGATTATGCTTGAGACTCTGGCTTTTGATCCTCTAATATAAAGTGGTTCAGGTCTACATTACATGTGTAGGATAGACTCGCCATAATAGACATCAGTATACTTGATCAACAACCCTATTAAATAAATAAAAGAAACTAGTAAAATATGATCTTGAGCTAAACAGGTAAAACCTTACAAGCTCAGTAATTGAGTTTCATGAACTAAACTTAGACAAGGAAACTATATATTAGTATGGATAATAAGCATATGCTAGAGCTTTCATGTCATATTTCAATACATCCGCATAGATCACAAAACTAAAAATATAACTATGACTACAGAACTTTTATCCCTAATACTTGGTTCTAATAGTAGTATGGATGATTTAACGTGAAAGAGAAAATTGTTTAGATTCTTTTACCCTCAGAGAAAGTTTTTTTTTTTTTTTTGATAAATGGACTGCTCAAAGGTAAAAGCGACAAAAAAAAATTCACTCAGGGGATCTATCTGCAACAATAGAAGTACTGGGGTCTATCCGCTATTGGGGAATACTACAGGGGTCTATTAATGGATTAAAGAGGACTTCTGGATAACAATCAAGGCACAAAGATGGTGACTGATGACATTTAGAGATAAATTCAAGGGCTAACAACGACCCGGGTTTTAATACGTTCTTCTGCATCACTTCTTCTATTAGAAATAAACACCCCAGCATTCTTTTAACTGGTTTATTTGGCATATGTTTTTGCATTTCTCAATAAAAAGTTGTTTTGTGTTCTTAGCACGAATGGTTTTAGATATTGGTGTTGTGAGACTATTCTACATTATTCATTAAACTCTGGCCATGATTCGCCTTAATGCTTTGGTTGTGCTAGCCTCTGCAACTTGAATTCGATCCGATATTGTTGTGCTTTGTTTTTGATTCAAGTTAAGATGAAATATTTGTGCTGCTTGGATAAAAAGTGCTTTGTTTTTTATTCAAGTTGAGATGAAATATTTGTGCTGCTTGGATAAAAAGTACTATGTAACGCCATGTTCTTATATTTCTGTTTCCTTACAATGAGAGGTGGATTATTTCCCCGTTTATTTTCACCAGTATATAGTTTAGTTCCGTGCTTCTGTTAATTTTTTTTGTAAAAACTTTTTTTACCCCCCAATTATTTCCAGCAGGTGGTTAATGCATGATAGAGATGTTACTTGGGAGCAAGGAAGTCGTTGGTAATGGAGAAGCTTCTCCTGGGGGAAAGTATAAAATTGCTTTCAACAATTGTTTGGTTTAAAAAAAAATGTTCCCTTTGCAATTTGATATAAAACTTGCTAAATTAAATTTGTAATGCAACATGAAAACCGATGTTTAAGTTGAAAATGGCGGTTCTGTGTGGAAAAAAAAAAAAGTATTCTTCTTCTACATTGTATTATTTTCTTGGAAGAAAATTTGTCACGGTACTTGTAAGTTTCATAGACAGCTGTCTGTCTTTATTTCATAAATGTGCTGTTGTAGAAGAATATGGACTAAAATAATCTCTTCTTTTCCTTAATTTAACTTTAGCCGAGTTCGGTGCATATAATTAAAAAGAATTATTTACATCTTGGTACCCTATGACATGCACGAGTGATCCCGTGTTCTATGTATCTACATGATTAATCCTGATATCACGGATAACCTTAATGAAAGCAATGCTAAGTTTTACTTGGGGTTACTTGTGTAATCTATGTCAGTAATTTCAATTTTATTCATGTAAATACATGAACCTCAGGGTTACATTTGTAATTATACTATACCACAGGGTACCAGAACGTGGATAATCCTATTAAGGGGCTGTTTGGTTGTTGTTGGTAAAGTTGTGTATTTATGACACAACTTGGAAAGTTGTTGTCCACCTCATCAATTTCATTTTTATACTTTTCTTTGTTTGTTTTTTATTCCATTGGAATCATAAATTGCTTGTTTGGTTTGCAAATGTAACTTTAATTGTTTGTTTGGAAAGTATAAAAAGTGATCCCTACTCAAATGATCATATTGGTTGGAATTATTTTTTATTATTTTTTCCTGACTTCAATGTCAGCTTTCTCTAAAATCATGTTTTTTTATGAAATCACTTTACAAGCCACATTAGCATATGAAATCACTTTACATTATTTTCATAACTACAAACAAACAATTGAAAGTGATGAAAACTGACATTGGGACCCACTTTTTTACACTTTTCATCCTTTTATATTGTAAAAACATACAACCAAACAGCCCCTAGGGCTGTTTGGTTCCTGTTTTTTGGGTGGTAAAAGTGGGGAAAGCTGTCAAAAATATCAGCGTTTTAGCAGCTTTCCCCCAAAATCACCTCTTAAAAAGGTGATTTTGGGGGAAAGCTGGCAAAAAGCTGACATTTTTTGCAGCTTTCTCCTTTTTTACCACCCAAAAAAACCTATCCAAACAGCCCATAAAATTTGACTTGACGAAAATTTATTGTTAGGTGTCACCTCGACTTGTTGACATTGGCAAACCGAGTTATAGCCTTAATCGTAGGATTAGAACCAATTTGCAATGGACTAACACTTGACAGACTTGGTATCATCATAAGATTGCTTTGAGGAGGCCAGCCGATAAGTGTTAACGGGTCCGGTCGGATCCCAATTCCGACGAGACCTGGACCTGACCCTGATATTTTTCAGCGCACGATCTTGATCTTTTTCCCCACTCTTTTTAAGGTAGGTCAGCTGAAGTCACGTTCAGGTCTGAAAACTGAGGCCAGCCGTAACCACTTATGGAAATCGGACCCCCACCCAAACTCAAAGTTGGATGGGCCAAGTTTAGGCCCAACGTAGGTCCATCTTTTACCTATAATTGAGGCTACAGATTATGAAGCACACCATTGACACAAGTTTGTCAATAATCCTTTTTTGAGAAAAAGCTCATTGTCAAAAGCTAGGGATTTCACTTTTATCTGACGAACAGATTAATTACAATATTAGTAATTAATGAGTGTGATTGTCCTTAGTCTAGATTCACTAGGTGTTAGGGCTTCATATGTTAGGTTCTAAATTTGAATGTGCTATCGTGGGAGATCTCTTGGAGGGTTACATTTTCTTTGAAATATTAATTTATTAAACTTTTACCTTTTCTTGCCGCCGTGGAACTTTGCTTTACGACTTGTGAAGCTTCACACACGAGGTAGAGACTAGAGAGTCTTCTATGAGTATAAAATCTTATTCTATTCATTTTTTTCACTTCTTAGTGCGAAGAGTGTAAACTGTACATCTTTTTGTTTGCAGCTCATAATTGATTAAATGGATCATACAATTTCATAGGGTATGCAAAAAAAAAAAAAATGGTAGTTATTTTTGTTGTTGTTATTAAAGTATAAAACTATAGATCTCAGTCTTCACCACAACTTTGAATTTTTAATGCACTAGCAATGTTCTTTGATATAGCACCAAAGCCAATGGCGGATCCACGTTGATAAAAGTGAGGTCACATTACCCCATTTTGATCAAGGTAGATCAATAACTCACTTGCAAGGGTATATTTCACAAATCCCCACTCAAATTTGGATTTTCTTAGAAAACCACTTTCGATTTTCATTATTTACCAAAAAACCCTAAAAAAAAGTTAATTGTATCATGTGAAAACAACGGTCAGTAATGTTAGGTTTTTCCCCCCGAAAGATGTTGAGTATTGTAGGGTTTTCCTAAGAGCTCCAAAACTTGAGAAGGATGTTGGGACAATTTGAAAGTTAAGGAGGTCATTGGAGGAACACCCAAACTTAAGAGCAATTTTTTGAAATTTATCACTAAAAAACTCATCATGCAATTCAAAGTTCAAATTGGGGAACCGTGATTAGTGACATGTATTGAGGATAATATATTTGGAATCCCAGAATTAGTAACATATATTGAGAATGATGTATCTGATAGTGTTGTTAAGGATGCGTTTGTGTACTTTTTATCAAACATAAAAACAAATTGTAAACAATTGTAAATTTTTGTAATTGATAATCATATAGTGACACCACTTTCTAACAATTCTGAATCTACAAATGACCAAAGCGACCTATCTTCAAATTTCATTGATCATTAATTAAAAATAGATTTGTAAAAACATTGATACCACTGCATGAGTCTAAGTTTTTGTTGGGTACCGACTCAAACTCCAAGTCAGATGCGGGTTTAAAGGCTAGGCTCAATCATAGTAATTTTCTTAGAGGTCAAGTTAACTTGGTGGGTAGGTCAGATGTGTCTTTAAATAAGGCGTCATATTCTAGGGTTTTAGAGTAGATAGAAGGAGAGAGACAATATTCTTGTAATCAGGGTTTTAGAGGGTGTAACCGAGTTTAAGGGTATTGTGTGAGAGATGGTTTGGCAGTCTTTGTCCGTGCAAAAGATTGTAATTCGGAGGTGATAGTGGATTGATTTTGATACCGTGGTTTTTCCCTATTGAGGGTTTTCCACGTTAAATCTAGTGTGATTCTATTTGCTGCGTTTGATGATTTTTGGAGTTTTTGTGGTATCTAGAAATCCCAACAAGTGGTATCAGAGCGGGATTCGACGGTCTGTGGAGGTTGGAGCCGTGTGCGATTGGTGAAGGCGTCAGTGGTCGAAGCGCGGTGATCGACATTGGAAAAAAAAGAAAAGTACTGTAACAACGTGAATACTATAGCGGTGAGAACACCGTTCACGTGGGTGAGGGTTTGGTTACAAACTATTAAATCAAATCTGACGATGCAGATTGATTTATCTTTTTATCGAGGGTTTGGAGGTGGATTTTGGTGATTCAGGAGTCATTCCTAGGGTTTTTTGACGTGCTGAGTTTGTTTTTAACATCGATTTTATCAAATTCAATCTCTACAGTGACTGATTTGAATTTTGATTATGGTTAGAGGATGATGACTTCTTTGGGTCCGAAGTTTGATATTCCGTTATTCAACGACAAGACAAATTTTATAGTATGACAGTATACGGTTCAAAATATTCTTGTGCAGCAGGGTGTTGATTAAGCTTTGGAGGAGAAAAAACCTAAATGATTGAAGGATGCTGAATAAAGTTCCTTGCAAAAGAGGACGGTTAGCATAATTCATTTGGCACTCGCCTCCGAGATCAAGTACAATGTTATGCCGGAGACACACCAAGGGGGTTATGGGAAATGCTTGAGGTGATTTATGCGTAAAAGTTGATGACCAACAGATTGAATTTGAGGATTGAGCTTTATTCATTAACGATGGAAGAAGGTATAGTAATTCAAGACCACATTAATGCCTTTAATCAGTTAGTTTGCCAACTTATGAATATTGATGAGGAGATTAAAGAAGAAGAGCAAGCGCTACTCCTACTGCCTTCTTTGCCGAAATCGTACAAGCCGTTAGTTCAAACAATAATTGCAGAGAAGGAGACTTTGAAGTTCGACGATGTGACAACACTCCTACATGAGAATGAAAGAATAATAGGAAAGGAGAGTGCATTTAATGATAGTCAGAGTGTACTGGCTTTTGAAGGTTCTAATCGAGGGAGGAGTAAGGGGAGATGTGACAGTTTTTGAGGAAGGTCAAAATCTCGGGCCTGAGATGACAGCGAAAGGGAGTGCTATTATTGTAGAGAGAAGGGTCACATTTAGTTCAGATATTCCTAGACGCGAGATGATTTGAAGATTATTAAACAGATGAAGCTTTAAGAAAATGGAAAGAAGGTGGACTCCTCGATAGTTATGTGTGATGAAGATGTGGTGCTGTTAATGTAGAGTGCAAGTACTGATACAAGTAACAGTTGGATGTTAGACTCTGCAGCTTCTATGCACGTTCGTAACAACAAAAACTATTTTGACACATTGAAGACAGACATATGAATGATTTGACGACGTGTGTTGGGGATTCGAAACAATCAATCGAACCCTTGCCCTTCCGAACCTTGTGTTGAAAGTAGGAAAGTAGGAATAAAACCACAAATAAAGATCTAACTTGCAAAAAACAGTAAGGGAGATGAACACACAGATTTAACGAGGTTCGGCAACGTGCCTACGTCCTCGGGAGCCACACCACACAATCTTTCTATTAATTGAAGAAGAAAATACAAGCTCTCAAACAAGGGGTAAATCTCTCTGAGATTCTCTCTCTCTTTGCAGTCAAAAAGCTCTCTTTTTGATGTAGTACAAACCCTAAAATCGCTGTGCACGTTTGCGGTCGACCGACCCGGTCGACCGCCGATCTGTCTGCGTGTTTTTCTGAGCTTTTGATTCTAGCTTTCATCTCGAACTTTGGGTCTACACCTTAGACTAACAATCTCCCACTTGGAGACCAAAGTGCCTGCAATGAGTTCCCCCGAACTCTCCCCTTCTTCGTATGTATCTTTTCCTTGAAAGAATTCTTCCTTTCAATCAACAATATCCCGGTGATCTCGCCGATCCTCGTAGTGTGGCTCTGCCTTCTTCTTCTACTCGTGAAGGCCAACTGAAGTTGCGCACAACTCCAGTTTCTCAATGGTGACTGCCTTCGTTAATATGTCCGCCGGATTTTGACTCCCCAAAATCTTCATTAAATGCAACTTTCCGTCCTCGATCAGCGAGCGTATAAAATGGTATTTGACGTCGATGTGCTTCGTTCTGGCATGATATACTGGATTCTTGACAAGATGTATAGCGCTCTGGCTATCACAATAAAGAACTCCTCTCCCTTGCTTCAGATCCAACTCTTCCAAGCACCCGTTCAACCAGATCATCTCCTTGCTTGCTTCAGTCACCGCGACATACTCAGCCTCGGTTGTAGACAAAGTCACAATCTTCTGCAGACGTGAGACCCAGCTCACTGCTGTCGACGCTAAGGTATAAACATACCCCGTGGTGCTTCGCCTCGTATCATGATCACCGGCGAAGTCCGCATCCACGTATCCCTGCAGCACCAACTCCTTCCTCCTGAAACATAGTGGCTTGTTCGTTGTTCCCCTCAAGTACCGCATTATCCACTTCACGGCCTCCCAATGCTGCTTAATCTGCTCACAACTCCCACTGCATGAGCGATGTCCGGCCTCGTGCAAACCATCGCGTACATGAGACTCCCAATGGCTGAAGAATATGGCACCCTGCTCATATGCTCTCTATCTGCATCTGTCTTAGGCGATTGCTCCTCAGATAACTTGAACTGACTTCCAAGGGGTGTGCTAACAACTTTAGCATTCTGCATGTTGAACCTATGAAGTACCTTCTCAATGTATTCAGCTTGGCTCAATTTCAATGTCCCTTCAGCTTCATCCCTACTGATTCACATCCCTAGAATCTGCTTCGCTGCACCCAGATCCTTCATTACAAATTCCTTTGCTAGCTGCATCTTCAAACTGTCTATCTCTTCTAAACACGGTCCTGCTACCAACATATCATCAACATATAATAACAAAATAATGAAGATGGACTCGAACCTTTTGAACTCGAACCTTTTGAAATAACAGCAATGATCCGAATTGCATCTTCTGTAGCCATTATTCTGCATGAAGTTATCAAACTTCTTATACCACTGTCTCGGAGCCTGTTTCAAACCATATAAGCTCTTCTTGAGATTGCACACCATCTCTTCCTTTCCTTCTTCAATGAAGCCAACAGGCTGCTTCATGTAGATTTCTTCATCCAAGTCACCATGAAGAAAGGCAGTCTTCACATCTAACTGCTCAAGGAAGAGGTCTTCTGCAGCTACCAAACTCAACACCACTCTGATGGTTGTGAGTTTCACAACAGGGGAAAATATCTCCGTGTAGTCCACTCCTTCCCGCTGTTGAAACCCTTTCACTACTAATCTGGCCTTGAATCTCTTGCTTCCATCACTCTCCTGCTTGACCCGGTAGACCCATTTATTGTGCAAGGCTTTCTTCTGTGCAAGTAGCTGGGCTAACTCACATGTCTCATTAGTGAGTTGTAAGGACCCTGATTTTCGATAATGGTTTAAATAATTTTTCTGGTATTTTAAATATTAAATTATTATCTTTAAAAGAGTATTTGTATTTTTTGTGATTTTCTAGAATTTTCTATGATTTAAAAATCCGGTTTTATATAGTTTTGTTAATTATAAATTAAATTGTTACGATAAAAGTTTTTTTCTAATTAATATTAAATTATTTCTTGTTATTATTATTATTATTATTATTATTATTATTATTATTATCATTATTATTATTATTACATGATTTATCCTTGATTTTCTCCTAATTCCCTCACTTAATTATTCCCCTAATTTCCCCTGATTCTCTCCCCTAAATTTTCTCTCATTGTTGAATTCTTTCCATAAACCCCTCCCCAATGCAATCCCTAAATCACGTTTTATCCTACCTTTTCTTAGTGCACGTGATTTTCTCTCCCTTCAATAATTCACTCATTCTCTCTCTACGTGCCTCTTCATTCTCTTCTCGCTTCATCACTCATAACCAGACCCCCTTCATCCCAAACTCCACGCGCCGCCTGAATCCCAGCGCGTTCGTCCGTCCGCCCAAGCCCGCAGCCACCTCGTTCGCTCAACACCAGCCGCCGCCCTCCTTTGGAACACCGCCTGTCCCCATAACTACCTCTTCCTCGCCTTGCTGCTGCCAACGCTCTCCAGATCGACCACGCGTGCCGCTCAAGCTCCGAGCTCCTGCAACGCGCCAAACTGGGCCCCTACGTCCGCTGCTCTCCCCTGTCGCCTGTCCACCGCGAGCTCCTCCCCCAAGCCCCGAGTCCTCTAATCCGCTGCTCGAAGCCGTCGCCTAGGTCATAGATTCTGCCTGCCTCGTGTCCTCCGCCTCGACCAAGCAGCACTTCCCTGTCCACCGCGAGCCTAAAACCATCAGCTTCCACCCTTGCCGTCGCCCACACCACAGCCTCTCGCGCCTGCAAGATCCGTCGACCGGTCGCCTGCTGCTCTCACGCTTGCTCCACTAGCCGAGAACAACACACAGCTCCACCGCAGCCGGCACCTGCCATGAACCTGCCGGCCACAGCGCCCCCTAAACCTCCGACCACCCCGCTGGCCATCTCACCCGCCGACCACCCACTCATCCTCCTCCTTGACCCCCTCCCCTTGGTTGTTCGCCATGGCCGCCGTCTTGGCCAGCGCCGACAACAGCCCCCACCTGCTGCCTCCCTCAGCGTCGTCGGCAACCAGCAGTCCCTGACAGTGCCCCGCCGAGTCACAGCCGACCAACAACCATCCCCTCTCGCCGTCGTCGCCTTGCAACCCCACGTCGAGGTTCCCTCCGCCGCTAAGATCTCCGCGCCGTCAGCGTCGATTCGTTCGACAAATACCCCGAGGCGAGATCCCGATCCTTATTTAGTTTCGTTCCAATCCTTATATTTGTCATAGATTATTTATGTGCAAGATTCCGCTCTCCTGTTTCGTAGTTTGATTATTTACATTTTTTTATGAATTATTTGCATAGTTTAATTGTGTCGTATTTATCTGTGTAGGTTGTTTAGTGAATAATATTGATTTACATAATGGATATGTGATAAATAGTATTTTTAGAATAATTATAATGAATTAAAAGAATTTAGTTCAGCATTAGAATCATTTTTAGATAATTATAATAATTTAAAAGAATTTATTTTGGAAAATGAAGTAGTTTAGATTAATTGTTAAGCAAAATAATTTAAAATGAATTAATTTAGAAAAAGATTATTTTCTGATTATATAGCTGCTGTTTATGATTTATAATTCTTATTTTGATTATCTGAAATATTATGATATTATTACACATGATTAGTTGCATTGATTGATTGCTCCATGTTGTGATTGAGAATCATTAGGAGTTTATGACTATAGTGACCCGTATGACACAGTTAGGATCTAGAACACCGTGTGTAGTTGACCTGGAATTACGAGAATTGGGATGAGAAGTCTTGGTCCATGTGAGCGGTTGGGATTGTTGGTGTATATTCCGGGCTCGCGCTGGTGAAGTTTGTGTAGTCACCGGGGTGGGTCCGAGGAGTTGTGATATGTGATTGTTGATGTATATTCCAGGCTCGCGCTGGTGAAGTTTGTGTAGTCACCGGGGTGGGTCTGATGAGTTGAGATGTTTGTGTATTCCGGGCTCGCGCTGGTGAAGTTTGTGTAGTCACCGGGGTGGGTCCGAGGAGTTGTGATATGTGATTGTGGTTGTATTCCGGGCTCGCGCTGGTGAAGTTTGTGTAGTCACCGGGGTGGGTCTGAGGAGTTTGGAGCTATTTGTGATTGTGATCTATCAGTTATCTGATAATATGAGCCAGTGACCTGTTGTAGGATGATTAGTTACATGACCTCGATTCTTGGCTAAGTATGATTCTTGTGAGATATAGGCCGGTTATACTTCTTTTCATACATAGATCAGGATTAATATTTAATTATTTACAATTTGAGACATATGGTATATACACGAGGGTTTCCTTGTTTGGATTATTTCGCTCGACGTACTACGTCTCGAGTTGTAGATTTTTAAGTATTAATTCCATCTATTGTATAACCTTGTTCCTTGGATGATTGTTCTGATCGCTAGCTACATGATCTCGTTACTTGACCGATTTTGGATGCTTTATGTTATTATGATTTAGTAGTGTTTTCATGTTGATTTGGGGTTTTCAGTTGTATGTTCTTTTGTTGTTTCTTTTATCGTATCGATTTCCTCTTTGGTTTTTGTTTGTTCCATTTTCTTTGTGGGGTCGGGTCTTGCCGTGCGTCATGCACCTGACGTACACCTGTTTTCTCTGGTGTACGTCAGACTTAGGAGAAGGAGAGGTTCAGCTGGAAAATCATCAGGAGCCAGAGGATTCTCAGCAGGAGTGCCTTGTAGATGGAGCAGAAGAAGAAGTCGAAACCTATTCTTTGATGGTTCTAGTTTACCTTTATAGTTCTTTCTTTTTCTATTGATCGATGTATTTTGTGTTTCTTCAGTTCACTTGTTCAGATTTGTATAAGGGTACGTTTGACCCATTTTTTATGTCTGGGATGATTTACCATTGATGATATGTCTATTTTTATTCTGGGTTGTCTTTATATTCTTGCTATGTGTGATCGGGGACCTGTGACTTCGTATTGTATTTGTTTCCAGACGCTTAGCGTATTGGATTGAGAAGAAAAGAAAGAAAGAAAAAGATAGTGTATATTTCTTCTCAATCTAATACGTCGCGGGCTTGTTCGCATCCCGGTTCCCGTGTATTTTGGGAAGCGGGGCGTGACAGGTTTAGAGAATCCATCTCCTCCTGCATCGCATGCTCCCACTGCTGAGATTCACTCACTTGCACTGCCTCTTCATAACACTCCGGCTCTCTGCTATCTGTTAAGAGTAGATAATCAAGTGACGAGAGGTATTTGGGATTTGGTTTGGGTACCCTAGATGACCTCCTAGGCTCCACGCCCTGGGTAGTAGCTTCTGCACCTGTAGTCTCCTCCATTTTACGGCCAGAACTGACATCGTCGCCCCCATCTGGAAGTTCCTCCAAATCCATGTACTCGGATCCACCTGTATCCGTAGTGCTGCTCCCACTGCTTTGGCTATCCTTGGCATTATCCCTGTCCTTGTACATCACCTCCTCATTGAATATCACATCCCGGCTCCCGATGATCTTCCTGTTCTTCTCATCCCAGAGGCGATACCCGAACTCATCAATGCCGTATCCAATGAATGTGCACTTCTGTGACTTAGCTTCTAGCTTGTCCCTGACATGGTCACTGATATGAACATAAGCCACGCAACCAAATACCCGCAAGTGTGAGAGATTTATTTTCTTTCAGCTCCAAACCTCCTTTGGAATCCCAAAATCTAATGGAACTGATGGCCCGTGATTAATAAGGTATGCTGCCGTATGTACCGCATCTGCCCAAAATGTCTTAGGTAGACCTGCATGTAATCGCATGCTCTGCACACGCTCTGTCAAGGTCCTGTTCATCCTCTCTGAAATGTCGTTCTGCTGCGGCGTCCCTGGAGTAGTCCTCTCTAAGCGAATCCCATTCGTAGCACAGAACCTCTTGAACTCCTCCAGCTTGTATTCTCCACCATTATCTGATCTCAAGTACTTCACCTTCAGATCTGTCTTGTTCTCGACCATGGCATTCTACTTCTTAAAGATCTCGAACACCTCTGACTTGTGCTTCATGAAGTAAACCCACACCTTCCTCGAGTGATCGTCGATAAAGGTGACGTAGTATCTCGAACCGCCAAAAGAAGACACACTGGCTGGGCCCCATACATCTGTATGAATCAACTCTAGCTTCTGAGCCTTAGGTGGCCTTCCACCCTTCTGGAAACTAACCCTCTTCTGCTTCCCAAAGATGCAGTCTTCACAAACCCCGACTTCCACGGTGTCGATCCCGGTTAGCTTTCCTTGTGAATGTAGAATTTTCATCCCTTTCTCGCTCATGTGCCCCAGCCTATTGTGCCACAGATCTGTACTCTCCTTGCCAGCTGCAATTGCGAGGGTGTCACTCGCATGGGAAGTGAGGTAGAGAGTTCCCGTTTTATTGCCTCGGGCAACAACCATCGTACCATTGGAGATTCTCCACGAATCCCCGGTGAATGTCGAAACGTAGCCTTCTGCTCCAAGCTGTCCCACCGAAACAAGATTCCTCTTCAGCTTCGGCACGTGTCTCATGTTCTTCAAATTCCACTTAGAGCCCTTTATTTGTATCTGAACGTCGCCCTTTCCAACAATATTACAAGGTTCATTGTCCCCCAAATATACTTTACCAAAGTCCCCTGCTACATAGTTCTGAAGTAGTTTCCTATTAGCAGTGGCGTGGAAAGAAGCTCCTGAGTCGATGACCCAAGAATCAGAATCGCTATCCATAGCAAGGATCAAGGCATCCTGCACGATATGAGCCTCCTGCTCACCCGCATCCTTCTTTGGTGCTTTACAGACCGAAGACATATGGCCCTCATGGCCGCAGTTCCAACACTTCCCTTTGATAGACCTAACCTTCGAGTTCGGCCTCTTCTTCACTGATTTCGACCGATTCCTGTTCTGGTTCCCTTTCTTCTGGCTTCTGCCTCTCTGCTCGAAACTTAGGGCTGAACCTGAACCTTCTGATTCGGACGATTTCCTTCTAACCTCCTCGGATAGAATCATGCTAACAACCTCATTCAGCTTCAACTTCTCTTTCCCCGCCAAATTGTTGATTGCTGTCACACAACCTGCCCAACTATCCGGCAACTGCGATAGTAGTAGAAGGGCCTGCACTTCGTCATCGAACGTGATGTCCACGGAGATAAGTTGATCAACAATCGTGTTGAACTCGCTGAGGTGCATCGTGAAGGACCGTCCTTCTGCCATCTTGAGGTTGAAAAGAGTTTTGACTAGATGCACCTTGTTTGCTGCCGACGGTTGCTCGTACATCTTCGCGAGCGCTTCCATAAGCCCCACCGTCGTCTTCTCCTTCAGAATATTGTGGGCTACTGATTTGGCGAGCGACAACCGGATTTGCCCTAGAGCCTTCCTATCCAGTACCTCCCAATCACCATCTGACTCCTCTTTCTTCTTTCCCTTTTCCTTGCCCATCAGCGGGCGATACAAGTCCTTCTGGTACATATAGTCCTCCATCTGCGACTTCCAGTAGGCGAAATCCGATCCATCGAACTTCTTAATCTTTGATTTGCTTTCCTCTGCCATGGCTTTCACACAAATTGCTGAACGAAGCTCTGATACCAGTTGTTGGGGATTCGAAATAATCAATCGAACCTTTGCCCTTCCGGACCTTGTGTTGAAAGTAGAAAAGTAGGAATAAAACCACAAATAAAGATCTAACTTGCAAAAAATAGTAAGGGAGATGAACACACAGATTTAACGAGGTTTGGCAACGAGCCTACGTCCTCGGGAGCCACACCACACAATCTCTTTATTAATTGAAGAAAAAAATACAAGCTCTCAAATAAGAGGTTAATCTCTCTGAGATTCTCTCTCTCTTTACAGTCAAAAAGCTCTCTTTTTGATGTAGTACAAACCCTAAAATCGTTTGGGGTATATATAGAATCCTGGTTGAAACAGATTCCTAAACAGAACAGGAAACTGCCAAAACTACGTCCGGTCGACCGGCTCGGTCGACCGATCAGATTCCAGAAACATTGTCGGTCGACCGGCCCGGTCGACCGATGCAAAACCCGAGAGCAGTTTCTCCTACAGGGTTTTGGCGGTCGACCGGGCCGGTCGACCGCGACCTGATCCAAGCCCTCCTTTGCTCCTGTGCACGTTTGCGGTCGACCGACCCGGTCGACCGCCGATCTGTCTGCGTGTTTTTCTGAGCTTTTGATTCCAGCTTTCATCTCGAACTTTGGGTCTACACCTTAGACTAACAATGACGTGATCATTAGAAACAACGAGAAGATGAAGGTTGAAGGCATTGGGAGTGTTCGCGTCAAGCTTCACACTGAGAAGGTCAAAATTCTTCATCATGTGAGATATGTACCGTCATGTAGTGCTAATTTAATTTCGTTGGGTGAGATGGCATCGAGTGGGTACAAGTATGTGGGTGAAGGAGAGTGGTGCAAAGTGTATAAAGATGGTGATTTGATTTTGCGAGGGAGAAAGAAAAGCAACCATATTTACTATTTAGATGGGCAATCTGTTCACAAGGGAGAGGTGAAGAACAAGAAGAAGAGAGTGAATTTTTCTGAAGCCGTTGAGATACTTGAAGATTTTTCGTCGGGGGAGGATATGTTGGGTACCGACTCAAACTCCAAGTCGGATGCATGTTTGAAGGCTAGACCCAGTCCTAGTAGTTTTCTTAGAGGCCAAGTTAACTTGGCGGGCAAGTTAGGGATGTCTTTAAATAAGATGTCATATTCTAGAGTTTTAAAGTATAGAGAAGGAGAGACAATATTCTTATAATCAGGGTTTTAGAGGGTGTAACCGGGTTCAAGGGTATTGTGAGAGAGAGGGTTTGACAGTATTTGTCCGTGCAAAAGATTATAATTTGGAGGTGATAGTGGATCGATTTTGATCCCGTGATTTTTTCCCATTGAGGGTTTTCCACGTTAAATCATGTGTGATTCTATTTGTCGCGTTTGGTGATTTTTAGGATTTTTGTGAGATCTAAAAATCCCAACAGTTTTGTCTCATGTAAGGGGAGCTCAAACTATGGAGACATGCTTGAGCATAAAATCATAACCTCAATCCTCATCACAACCTCGACATTTCGATGTAATGACAAGGTTCTTCGACATTATTAATTGGAGATAATTAAGCTAGTTGTAACACGTGCATTCTAATACATCTGCAACCAACTAAAGATTATACGGCATGAAAAGATAATCTAACAAATTTTAACACATTATATATTTTCTCGTTATACAGGGGGAAAACATTCAAACATGAAATCATTTTATCTAGCCATAGTTGGGTTTAGTGATAATTCAATAGAATAGACTATCGTTATATGACAATTTGCCATAGCTTATTATTAGCAAGTTTACACTTTTGGACCTACTATGGGCTCCAGCGTCAGTGACATACCAAAGGGAGAAAGAAACAAATAATCATACAGTCTCACGTTCAGAGAATTTTTTGTTTTTTGACTTTAATGACAAATATTTTGGCAGCTGCGACAACTACACATTATAATAATGATTCAGGATGATGATTGTCGGCGCTTTCGGGTTGCAATTTGAGACGATAGATTGCGCTTAGCTTTAGACCATCTCCAGCAGGAGGTGAAATTTCACCTCCTTCTCTCCTGCCACATCACTTTATTTAATTCAATAATCTTTATTTCCCTATCAACTCTATAGCAGGAGATTTTTCAGAAAGTTTTTTACACCCACCATAAACCACTTCACTTCAACATATACCCCACCATATTTATTCATTCTTTTTCCTATTTCATATATATTACTATATTATTATTATTATTATTAATATAACTCATATATTTTGTGAAGGATAGTTTTGTGAAGGATCCATGAAGAAACTAGCTTCAAATTGTAGAAAGAAGAAGAATAGGGTGTAGAAACTCAGATTTTTTTTTGTGTCCAAATGACACAAAGTTAGTCTCTATTTATAGAGTTTGAAAAATGAAAATTAATGGTATAAAAATTATAAATTAATTCATTGTATTTATCTCAAAAAATATCAAATAAAAATAAGGAGGAAAAAAATAAAGCTTGCCCAATAGAAATTCGCCATGTGTCCGCTTGCATCAAGGCGCGCGCGTGGGCTTGTCAGATTCATCCGGGGTGAAATTTTCACCCTCTCTCCGATCTCATTTATTTCACCCCACAAAAAATCCCCAGCTGCCTTCAAATACCCAACAAAAAATCCCCTGCTGCATATGGTCTTATGTCATATTATGCTTCTAATCATTAATCTTGTGGGCCATCGTGAAGAGATTGCTCGCTATGTTAATTAGGTTCTATTTAGATATCATGATGGTTTATTTATTTTCCTGATATTTTTTTTAAAGTAAAACATTATTAGGTTAAAAATTATAGTGTTTTTTAAGTTAAATCATTCTCAAATGAAAAACACATCACTTGTTTCAAAACACATTTTAAGTGTTTTAAGTTTAATGCTTTTGTTTTTGAGCTTGAGGAGGTGTTAACATATTATATTAAATGTAATTAATATATAGTTATTATCGATGTGGTTATTATATTATATTACATTATACTATACTATATTATAGTTAATCTAGTATATTAAAAATATTTATTAAATACTATAAAATATATTATATAATAATATAATAACATATACAATTCTAGCATTAATATTATTGATATTGCATTATGTATATACTAAATAATAATAAAATATAAATTTTAACTATAAAAAATTTCTGATAATAAATAATAATATAATAATAACTATAAATGATATCACTATAATATTATTAAATTTTTAATAAATCAATTGTAATAAACTAATAATCATAAAATAATAATATATTTAATAATAGATGATAATATATTATTATTATTATTATTATATATTTTATTATAAAGGGAATATATATAAATATTAATATGTCATATACACAATAATATAGTATTATAAAGTAAATAATTTTAATACTAAAATAAATTATTATATTATGAATATATATTTTACATTAACATCATAAATACTAATATATTATTAAAGTACTATTAATAAACTCTAACTTAGAAACTATAATATATTATATAATATTAAAATATTTATAATATACTAGTTATAACAAAATAATAACATTAATAATAATATTATATTATATTAATAATAGTATAATATTATACTAATAATAAAATAATATTATTTTATAAATATCATATAATAAATAACGATAACAAGTTGATATACCAAAATAATTAAATACATTATTATTTGAAAAAAATATGTAATAATTATAATATAATATAACACATAAAAGTGTAATATGATATTATAATAAATTATACAATATTATATTGTATTATATTTAATATTTATATTATTATAATAACACAAACTAAATATTATAATATTTTATTTATAATATATTTTATTATAATCAATATATAATATATTAATAATATGTTTAATACTAATGTTGTAACGTGTCAAACTGGTGTTGACCAAAAACACTTAACATGGTATTTTAAAAATATTTTAAGGGGAAAACACAATATCAAGATGTTTTTTTTTACAAAAACACAACATCATGATATTTTTTTTACAAAAATACAACAAAAAAAACACTATGGTATCTAAACGAAGCCTTAATCGTTATATCCACATTGAGTAGCCAAATAGTTGAAATCCTTGAAGTATTAACTTAGTAAGGATCTCCTTCATAGCTCAACGAACTTTATTTCCTAACATGAAGAGAGATGATGATGTTTATTTTGAGCTCCACTGTTTCTCTTCTACAAGCACTTGAAAGTAAAAGCTATCATATGAATTTTTCAGGGGTATCTACGAATGTTCTTCACTGCCATTTTAATTACACAATTAAATGATATACAGATGATTGTGATTAAACAATTAGAAAGGAGAGACTTCGTTTTGAAAAGGATTTGTGTCCATAAAAGAAGCATAAAGTGCAAGTAAAATTTTTTTAATTACTACATTAGTAAGGGCACGTAATTGTACCGGCTACCAAACATATTTTGTGGCTGTTTTGCTCACTACATATAATTTGCAGTTATTGTGACTTTCGCACGTGTACTTGTTATTGTAATTTCTTAGTATAATTTTGAAAGGATAAATTGAAGATAACTTCTCCTCTTCTATACGTTCAGCAACGCTTACCACTTCCTCAATTATTTTATTAGAATTTACTAATGATGGAGAGCGGAGGTTAATTATCTGCAATATTTTTTTCTTAAAGCTTTCAATCAAATGATGTTAAGTGTCACTAAAATAGTTGATGAATGGTAAGTGGAGATGAAAATCTAGCTAAGAGGGAGTATTTGCAATCTACCCAATTTAAAACTTAACTGCTGTTTGCAACCACATTTGTAGTTGAAATTGCAAATCATGCCCCTTTGATGCTCAAAAGATTAGAACTGTCACTTCTGTTCAAATGTGTTGTAGCCATCAATTGCTACTGCTATTATTATTTTTACTTGCATTGAAACAAATAAGTCTTGTTCCAACTACATACAAAATTTAAAGCCTTGTTTGTTGCTAAGGATATGTGTGGTTTGAAGTACTTGGAATCTAATATAATTCCATTTACATCCAATTTTTAAAAGTCTCATTTGGTTGGATGTTGTTGCGAGGCTAATAAATCTATACAACAACAAAATAAACCAAAAATGGTGCTGCCGTAACAACATCTGAGTTCAAGAGTAACCAACAACGAGAGTTGCAGGCCGAGACACGATGTTGCAAAACACTTGTTTGTTTCAACCACTCTCGATCAAACATATTTTAAATAACATTATAAAAATGAAATAAGTCAAAAATAGAAGTATTGAAATAACATTCAGAATATCTGAATATCCCACCCGGGCAAACTTCAAAACCAACCGCTAAAGTGCACGCTATTTTCTCTTTTGTTTTTCTTTTCCGCTTTTGTTTTCGTTCAAAGGGCATGCGAGTGCGGCCGAAGCTCCCAAACTGACTCCATCCGCTTTCCCCGTGGGACCCGCACACTGTTTGCTTCCCTCGAACTGCACTCGCGCGCGTTCCCCGTGACTGTTATTCTCACCCCCTTTTCCCCTCCGGCGGCCGGGACGGCGCGAATTCACTATTTTACCCTCGCGACCGCTACACGCGAATCCTCTCTCAGAGGAAAAAGGCGCGGGCATCCTCGGGCTTCGAACCCCATCAGGAACGAACGACTCCGTTCGTTGGAAGTGCTCTCGGGCCTTTGTCGCGTTCCTCGAGATTCGCGCGCGATGAGCATCAGCCGTTGGATGGACGTTAATGCGTGCTGCGGGTGTTCTGAATTTGAAGGGGACTAAAGTGAGCGATACATGTCATTTCAAGTTGTTACTTTTTTTAAGGGGTAGGAAGCAACTTCTCCGTTTTTTATGTAAAAGGAATAAAGAATACACAAAGAGAATGTTGCACAGAGCTAAAGTTATTATCCAATATAACAATAAAAAATAATGAAAAAGGTCTTAACCAGGCTTTCATCTTTTTATCAAGTTATTTTATTATTTTTCCTGACCTATATTTTTAGTTTCCTTTACTTTCATAATGGCCTAAATGACCAAATTGGTATTTTTAGTAGGACACGTTTTACGGTATGGTATTTTTATTTTCTCCGATAAAATTAAGGTATTAGTACTGGATTTCTGTTTGCAATAAGACATGAATGCTTGCTGTCGACGAAGAAGACCATCACGTAACCTTTTGCGAACCGTTTTAAACTCTCATGTGAAAGTGACTAAATGACATAACATTTATAAATGATAATTGACAGTCCAAAATTTATGAGACTTGTGTAAAATTTGCATATTTTGAAGTTTTTTATTTTAAACTGAGCATAAATATTGACAAATGTCTCACAAAAATGTCATGTGATGGTCGTATGACGCTTTTGCACCAGATTCTTAGCCAAGGACAAGAATTCATGTCTTATTATAAGCAGAAATCAATAATTAATACCTTATATTGTCGAATAAAAATAAAATTTCATATCGGAAATCGTGTCTTACTAAAAATACCAATCTGATACTTTAGACCCTATTTTCTTTTACTAGTTTGCAACACGCTAGTAAATATGCAACAATGGCCTAAATTGCAAACTAAGGAATTATAAGGGTTTTAAGTGAAAAATCAAGGAACACACTGAGGTAAGAATGTTTCGGTTGCCGCCTCAAAAGAGACCGGAGCTCTCTAATCTCTTTAATTAATGCTTCTAATTAATCTCTCCCTCTCTCTTGTCGCTTTCTTACCCCCAAATGCTTAAATACCCCCAAAATTTCAATTTAAAACCTCTTGTAATTCTCATTTTCCTCTCTCTCTCTCTCTCTCTCTCTCTCTCTCTCTCTCATATTTCGATCTCTAGGGTTTTCTATGCGGAGAAATGCATCGTGCGTCTCGAGAGAAGAGGGGAAGCAGCAGCAGATCGCGATCCAGAGAGAAGAGGGCGATCGTGGATCCTAATATCGTCGCGGTGGAGCGAGCTCAGAGAGAAGGTTTGATCTCTGTTACTTTCGAAATTTGAGTGAAAATGTGTTTTCTTTTTGTTGAACTTGATTTGGTTTAGTGGAGAATTTGGGAATTGAGGTTCCAAAGAATTTTCCGGTTTGAAATTTGAAAAGAGAGAGATTTAGTGATGGTGTTTGATAAGTTGATTACTATTTGTAATTCATTAATGGATTGATTTGTAGATTTTTTTTGTTAAGCAGAGTTTGAGCTTGCCTGTTACTCCTTTTTTTTGGTTCTTTCTTTAAAATGTGATTTCGAAATTGATTTCGGAATTGAGGTTGGAAAGATTTTTTTTTTTTAGAAGTTTAAATTTTCGGATTGAACAGAGAGAGGTTTAGTGATGATAATTGGTAAGTTGATTAGAACTTTGTAATTAATTAATGGGTTATCTACAGTTTTTTATGTTAAGCAAATTTGAGCTCGTCTGTCACTTCCTTTTTGTTATTTTTCGAAAAAAGTGATTTCTTTTTTGAATTTGATTTGGTTTTAGTGGAAAATTGGGAAATTGAGGTTGGAAAGAATTTTCTTTGAAGAAATTTAAATTTGTGGTTTTAACAGAGAAGGGTTTAGATTAGAATTTTGGAATTCATTAATGGGTTATCTATAGTTTTTTTTGTATGCTAAGCAGATTTTGAGCTTGTCTGTCGCTCCCTTTTTGTTTTTAAAAAAATGAGATTTCTTTTTTTTATTTACCAAATTTGATTTGGCTTTAGTGCAGAATTGGAGAATTGAGGTTAGAAAGGATTACGTTTAGAGATTGAAAACTGTAATTTGAAGAGAGAAACTTCAGTGATCCGATTTAGTAAAATTAATTAGAAAAATAATTCAGGGGCTAATTTATAGATTTTTTTAGAGCAAATTTTGAGCTTGTCCGTCTCTCCCTTCTTGGTTTAGTAAAATGTGATTTGTGTGTGTATGTGTGGCGAAATTTGATTTGGTTTTAGTGCAGAATCGTGAAATTGAGGTTGGGAAGAATTTTCTGTTTTGAAATTAAAATGTGGTTTGAAAAGAGGAGCTTTAATGATGACATTTGGTAAAGTAATTAGAAATTGTAATTAATTAACGGGTTAAGTTATCCATTTTTTGTAAGCTAGTCTGGCTCTCCCTTTTGGTCCTAAAATATGATTT
Organism: Asparagus officinalis; assembly: GCF_001876935.1. Lineage (NCBI taxonomy): Eukaryota > Viridiplantae > Streptophyta > Magnoliopsida > Asparagales > Asparagaceae > Asparagus > Asparagus officinalis. The sequence goes on from NC_033798.1 coordinate 7,445,970, forward strand.
TTTTATTTAAAAGTTGAAATTGATTTGGTTTTAGTGAAGGAATTGAGCTCTTGGAATTTTTTTTCTTCCCCTGAAAGTTCTGTTTAGAGAGTAAAAATTGTACTTAAAGAAGCTTTAGTGATGACACTTGGTAAGGTAATTAATTAACAGCTTAATTTATTAACAAGATTTATTCTGATCCTTTTTTTCTTTTTTTAATTTGGGTTTATTTTTTCATTGATTATGGCTTTTCTACAAATAACTCCTTTACTTCAAGTGATCTTTGGTACTGCTCGTGTCTGTTTTTTTGCATTGGAGTTTTGCTACTCCAACATCTCCAGCTATTTGGTGACACTTTCTGATTTTTTATATAATGAGTATTTATTCTGTTGGGGCGACACGCCCACTCGCCGCGGAAGCAAATCACCTCGAGAAAAAGCCCTGAGTTTTGTTTTTCACAAAACTCAAGCCAAACTCGATGTTCCTGTTTCGATATGAAATAAGAACAAAAGTGAATATCTCAGCGAGGTGAGATATACACTCTTCCCGATATCAAATCTAGATCTGAATATCGAGGGAACGACAAGCAATGGCAAATATACAGAGAACAATAAAGAAAACATAAGATTTACGTGGTTCGGCAAACTTGCACAACCTATAAGCTCGTCCCAAAGACGAGGCTTTGATTTTACCCAAGAGAAGATGACCTCTTTTTTGTACAATCTCTCCAAGCACTCTCTCTTTTCTCTCTTCACGATCTCACCTTTTTCAGATCTGAAAAACTCTCTTTTTCGTTGATGACAGTCCCCTTACTCTCTTAAAAAATCCTAGGAACGAAGTTCCCATTTATATCAAGAAAACAAGGTTCAAAACGAAAACAACTCGCCTGCTCCGGTTACGCCCGAGACACCCCGAGGTGTCTTGGGTGCCTAGACACTTCAGGGTGTCTCGCGCTCACAATTCTCCACCTCGTACATCATTTGATAAACCTTAAATTTTGGACGAATACCAGAAGAACACCACGAACATCACAAGAGAGATCTGAAACACTAAACCAGACCAAAAAACCAGTTGCACCATTATACCATGGCTGTCTACGTACCATCTGACCGAGATCAAGCTAATCCTAGTTCTGCACATTGTTCTCTATATAGTCTCCACCTCACCCCATCACCGTCCCGAATGACCATGCCCTCTTAGGCAGATCAATACGGGCTGATATGAAGTAAGTCCAAGCAATGCTGTAACTTACTACCTGTTACCACCTTGGTCAACATGTCTGTGAGATTCTCATTTGTGCACCTTCATGAGAGAAATATCACCTTCCTCTATGACATCCTGTATAAAATGATACCTGACGTCGATATGCTTGGTACGTATATGATGAACTTGATTCTTAGCCAAATGAATCGCACTCTAGCTATCACACCACAAGTTCGCATACTCCTGCTCAATCCCCAAATCATCTAGAAGATCCCACAACCACAATGCTTCCTTCACTCCCTCTGTCATGGTCATGTATTCTGCTTCTGTTGTAGAAAATATCACTATAGCCTGTAACATCGATCGCTAACTAACTGGAGCACCATGTATTCTGAACACATAACCAGTAGTAGATCGTCGTCTATCTAGATCGTCCGTATAATCTGAGTCTACAAACCCATCAATCTGATACGTATCTCCAACAAAACACAAACCCGTATCAGCGGTACCCTTCAAATATCTCAGGACCCATTTTACTTCTTCTCAATATGCCTTTCCAGATTTGCCATGAACCTACTGACCACACTGACTGCTTGTGAAATATTTGAACGTGTACACACCATTACGTACATTAAATTGCCAACTGCGCTAGCATAAGATACACGTTCCATGTGTGCCTTCTCTTCTGCTGTAGTGAAAGATTGCTTACCTGAGAGCCTGAAATGTGAAGCCAATGGAGTCACCACTGACCTATCACTTTGCATCCCAAACCTTACGATAACCCGCTTAATATAGCTCTTCTGACTCAAGAACAATCGTCGATTCACCCGCTTTCTTCAAATCTCCATACTCAGTATTTTCTTAGCAACGCCCATGTCTTTCATCTCAAATTGTTTACCAAGTTGAGATTTTAACCTATCTATCTTCACCTTGCTTCTCGAAGCAATAAGCATGTTATCCACATACAAAAGAAGATAGATATAATCACCTCCACAAAGTTTTCGAATATAAACACAACAGTCATAATCACTTCTGGAAAACTCATGTTTTAGCATGAAGAAGTCAAATTGCTTGTACCACTGCAAAGAGATTATTTCAATCCATAGAGTGTTTTCTTAAGCGACATACATGATACTCCTTATCCTCAACCTTGTAACCCTCAGGCTGATACATATAGATTTTCTCCTTAAAGTCTCCATGCAAGAAGGCTGTTTTGACATCGAGTTGTTCCACCTTAAGATCACAATGAGCAACAATACTCAATAGCACCCGAATAGAAGTGTGTTTCACCACTGGAGAAAAAATCTCATTGTAATCTAGACCCACTCTTTGTGCAAACCCCTTAGCCACTAGTCTAGTCTTGTACCTTGTATCGCCAAGCTCGGAAGGATCATCCTTTCTCTTGTATACCCACTTACAACCAATAGCTCTTCTCCTTACGGGGAATGAGACTACCTCTCATGTTTGGTTCTTCCGGAGAGATTCCATCTCTTCCTCCATCGTAGCCAACCAACTCTCACTATTCCTGCCCCGAATAACTTCTTTGAAGGTGACCGGCTCATCATCCTCCATCGAGAGTGCGTACTCAACCAAATTTATCTGATCATAGTGCTTCAGAGGCTGAACTAACCCCAGCTTCTGAACCTGCTTGTATGCTTATCTTAGCCTAGTGGAAGCTAAACTATCTTCGAGCTGTTGCTGTCGTAGTGCATGTATATTTTCTTACTGAACCTCCCCCCGTTCAAGCTCATCATCACTCTTTTCCCGAGTGTCTCCATGATCCTCCTCTTGAACACGACTAGAAACTAATTGGTCCTTAGGTTCTATGTCAATCATCTGGGACTTTAAAATCCCAATAATCTCAACACCATCATTCTCGAGCGCTCTAGCTTTTGATAAAGCTATCATAGATTTCTCATCAAAGGTAACATCTCTGCTAATCACGAACTTAGAAGTTTCTGTACACCAAAGGTGATAACCTTTTACGCTTTTGCATACCCCAAGAACATTGCCTTCTTAGCTCTCGCGTCAAGCTTTCCCTCGTTCACGTGGTAGTAGGCTGTACATCCAAAAATTTTGAGCCTATCATAATCTGCATGCTCCCCTGACCATACCTGATAGGGTACATCACCATCCAATGTCGAATGTGGAGAACGATTCACTATGTAACAAGCTGTAGCAATCGTTTCTGCCCATCATTCTTTATCCAAACCAATATATGATCGCATACTCATTACTTTCTCCCGTAGTATACAGTTCAGTCTCTTTGCGATTCCATTTTGTTATGGAGTAGACCTAACTGTTTAGTGTCGAGCAATACCCTCCTGATCACAGAATTTCTTGAAAGTACTCTCTGTATACTCTGTACCGTTATTAGATCTCAATGTCTTCAAATTTTTGCATGTTCTGTTCTTAATCATTGTTTTCCACTTTTTGAATGTTTCGAATACCTCATTCTTATGCTTAAGAAAATAAACCCAAGCATATCTGGAATATTCATTTATAAACGAGACAAAATACCTAGAACCGTCCTTGGAAGTTGTCGGAGCCGGACCCCAAACATCTGTATGCACATAGTCTAATATACCTTTGCTATTGTGCTTGCTTTTCAGGAACTGAACCATGTGCGCCTTTCCGTACACACAATCCTCGCAAAAATCCATGCAATGTTTCTTCATGTTCTTCAGCAAACCTTCCTTATCAAGCAAATCTAGACCCTTTTCTAACATGTTCCCAATCCGTCTATGTCATAATCGAGTGTGCTCACATGGGTCTCTACCACTTTAATCAGTTCTAACTGTTGCATCTCCTGTCACCGTCGTATCCGAGAGAGTATATAGGTTATCATGACGAATGTCCTTTATCACTACCAAGGAACCTCGAACAACCTTCTTTACTCCGTTATCTGTAACTATCTTGCAACCACCAGAGACCAAAGCACCAACTGAGATAAGATTCTTTCGCAAGTCAGGGTCATACCTCACATCCATCAGGATTCTGACCAGTCCATCATGCATCTTGATTTTGATATCACTAAGCCCCATTGTTTTACAAGCATGGTTATTTCTCATCAATACGGTTTCACCATTAATATTCCTATAGACAGTAAACTACTTCCTATTTGGACACATATGGTAAGAGCAACCCGAATCAAGAATCCACTTACCGAAGATATCTTCACCGCACGTAACAGAATATCATTTTTTTTGTTCCCTTCCTCTGAAACATAGCTCGCCTCTTTCTTGTCTTCTCTTCTCTTGTTTTTCTTATTGTTCTTCTTCCTACATATTCTCTTATTAGGACAATCGACCTTGAAATACCCAAGCTCACCACATTTGAAACACGGTCTTCTTGCAAGAGGTCTTGATTTCGATCTAGACTTTTCTCCCTTGTCTTTTCCTCGCTCATTGCTCTTTCCTTTTACAAACAATCATTGTGCTTGCTCCTCATTACTACTAATAGTTATGTCACTAGTTGTAAATTTTTGAAGATCATCCGCTAGAAGTGATGTTCTAGTCTAATCCATCTTCAAATTATCACCTACAAGCATCAATATTTGTATCAGGTTCTCATAAGACTTTGGTAAAGAAAGAAGTAGCAGAAGTGCTTGATCCTCGTCTTCTACTTTCACATCAATGTCTTTCAAATCCGATATGATCCTATCGAACTTATTGATGTACTCTCGGATTGATGAGCTTTCCTCTATTTTACAAGTACACAATTTAAATTTCAAGTAGATCCGATTTGTTAGACTCTTCGTCATGAAGGTACTCTCTAACTTTGACCACACACCCATAGCCGTTGCCTCTCCATCCACCAAGAAAGCTACATTCTGTTAGACCCTAGAGGGGGGGTGATTAGGGTCTTATGCTAATCTAATCCGATTATATGCTAATTAAAATTAATTAATAAGTTATCCTAGCAAGTATGAAATACAACAATGTATATGAGCTAGGATAAGCAATATGAACAACAAGATATATCCTAACAAGGAGATATAGGCAATGTATGTGCAAGGATATATAAACTCAAGGGTAAACAATCTAAACTAGATAGTGGGCAATATAATTAACAAGCAATATACAGAGGCGATATAAGATATGAACATAAAAGAAAGTGCGCCAATACAATCACAAACAAACAATATGATTACGAAGTTCGGTCCCCACGACCTACGTCTCCGCTCCTCACCTCGAGGAGATCTCCACTATCACAACCGGGTTTTCTACGTTCACCCGAACAACGTTTACACCTCATAATACAATCACTATGTAATCACACCTCACACACTAAGTGTTGGTCTTAGCCCGTGTCCTCCTCCTTAAGTGCTCGGTTACAACCTCTCCCTAGGCACGTCAACCGACGCCACTCCTCTTGGATTCGACCCCGTCTCTCATCACACACTTCTCTCGGTGTACAAGTGTATTACAAGTGAATTCTCACAAATAGGCTCAATACAAAGTGTTTGTTTTCTATAATGAATGAGAACGAATTATAAGCTCACTCTCTAAGTTACACAATCCCACAACCCAATTATACTATGAATGTAAATACAATAAGCTCAATGGTTGCGTGTGTACAAAGAGATAAATAAAATCAACTAAACTCAATATAAACACTAGCTTAATAAAATAATAATCAAACAATAAAATGTAAAGCTAGATTGAGTTTAGAAAACTTCTCCAATAAATGACAAGAGTGAGAGAGAGATGATTTGAAGCTCAAACACCAAAGATTATCTCCTCAAGCCCTTGTGAAATTATCTTCACAAACCAAAATCTTAAACACTCTTTTAAACAAACACAAAACACCCTTAAACTTGTTTAAAACAATTCTCTTGGTTGAGTTGAAAGAGAACATCAATAGGGTATTTATACCCACTCAAAATCTCAGCCAAACCCCCAAGCAAAAGTCCAAAAAGCCCCAGAAAAATCAGCTCAGAAAATAGCCGTTGGGAAATCAACGGTAATATGGGCGGTCGACCGGAAATTCTATCGGTCGACCGACGGAGAGCAAAAACCCAAAGAAACAATCTGGACCATCGTCGGTCGACCGGTGCGGTCGACCGATGGAGCTTTCGGTCGACCGCATCGGTCGACCGACCAACTCTCTGGACCATGCTGACGAAAGAACAAACGAGCGGTCGACCGGATCGGTCGACCGAAAACTGATATGCAGAAAAATTGATATGCTGATTTAAAATACTGTTAAAAAATATCAAATAAATTCCAAAAAATGTAAAACTTTGGGGAATGATTGTAGACATGATAATAAACATGCTACAGCGACTGGTTATCAGAAAGGACCTCCAAAATAAAAAATATCATCATTTTACAAAATAGTTCAAAACATAAAAATATAAGATACTTAAATTTTGATGTTTTGACATAAACCAACTTTTGAAACTTTGTGAAATATTTTTATAGACTTAGTAAAACATGTATAAACTGATATTGAAGTCTACAAACTAAGAATACAATATTTTCACAAAATTGCATATTCTATGTAATGTTTTCAAAAACACAATAGTAAATATGAAATATGTGATTTCATATTATAAACATGAAAACCCAAAACATATGTATGTATATATATAAAACTATATATATGCATAGAAACCAAAACTTATGTATATATAACTATATATATAACTATATATATATATACGAAGAAGCCAATTTCAAGTGTGTGTATAAATAATTGAGCTTAACGTACTTAACACACATAATATAAATCCTAAACTAAATTACCCAAGCTTGATATTGATCTTCATTGAGCTCAACTTGGTACACGTTGCGGATGAAGCTAAACTTGGATCTTGAACTTGAATTGTACGATGCTTCACTCCATAATTCCGTCAACCTCCATTGGATATGATCGTTATGGCGCAATCCATCCATCCTTCAACTACGTTGTTTGTCTATAATAAATAAGAAAACACAAATACTAGACAAACAACATTAGTGGTAAAATATTTGTTAAACATCATCAAAACAAAAAGGCCAACAATCTCCCCCTTTTTGATGATGATAAATAATTTACAAAAAGAAGTATATACATGAAGTAAATGAACATATACAAGATAATAACTCACATGCATATAAACAAACAAGATAGATATACTCACAATATTTCTCCCCCTTTGACAACATCAACAAGGGGACAAAAGAATTAAGAGAGCGAAAGCTTCCCCTACAAATAAGCATGGGTGAGTATGAAGCAAGTATAGGGATTGCTCCCCCTATCAAAATGCCATATAAAATATAAGCAATAAAAGATCATGGCAAACATGTGAGCAAGCATAAAAAAATATGCTAAGAATCACTCACATTCAAGAGATAATGAGAACATATATAAATATATCAAGATGAACATATTGTCTCATATCAAAAACATAAAAACCATGTAAAAAAAAGATTTATGAAATCACAAGAAGGAAGACATGAGAATCATGTAAAAAGTTTTCAAATGAAAACAAATCAACCAATGAAATCATAAATCAAAGTTTAAATCCAAAAACGATGTTTGATCAATCAAGAAAATTTTCTTTGTGGGATTTGATCAAACCACATATGGAATACATTATAAGGCACGAATAGATGATCCATAAGCACAAACACATAAATATCATCATATAAGTGAAATATAATAAATTCAAAGCAATAATTCAAAACAAAATCTTTAATAAAAGAATTTCAAGAGAGGCAACAATATATCAAGCCCTTAAGCTTGTTCTAACCCATATAATCATTCTAGCATCCGGTAAACATGATTTGGGAATAAACACCCAATAAATCCGGAGGGTTATATAAATACAAACCTCTCATCAAAATCAAAGCTAGGAATTATGAAAACAAAAGAATTTGACCAATAAAAAGAATTGTTTTCATAAAAGATTAAAATACATTTTTCAAAACCAAGAAAAAGGAAAATAAAAACTTCTAAAATTCTTGGTAAAAAAAAAATTAAATTTATTTTGGTACCCAAGAACTCTTGGTACCAAAAGATTTAGGGACATGACCCCTATCATTCAAGCTCAAAGCCCTAGGGTTATGAACCCATTTGGGCGCATTTAGTGCACGGGTCCGGTCATAGCAATAATTATGCAAATGACCCATTCGATTGCAATAAGTGCAATGAAGAGGATGCATTTGATTCTTGGTTAAAAAATTAAATTTGTTTTGGTACCCAAGAACTCTTGGTACCAAAAGATTTAGGGACATGACCCCTATCATTCAAGCTCAAAGCCCTAGGGTTATGAACCCATTTGGGCGCATTTAGTGCACGGGTCCGGTCATAGCAATAATTATGTAAATGACCCATTCGATTGCAATAAGTACAATGAAGAGGATGCATTTGGTTATGTTGACCATGTGGAAGTGCACGAGGAACATTTGCAAGTAAAGATGGTCTTTTAAGATTATTTTACAAATGAGAAACATCATTAAACAAAGGTGGCCTTTTTGGAGCAAATTGCAAATTTGGAGTATTTTGCAAATCAAAACAAAATTTAGCAAGATGTCCAAACCTACCACAAACCTCACATTTAAAAACATGTGGTCTACTAGATACATTTGGCAAACGTGATTTTCTTTTCAAATCAAAATAATATTTGGCCAAATGACCAAAATGATCACAAAACTCACATTTGTACATATGGGCATGTTTATGATGATTTATACGTGTGTGTACATGTGAGTGTGATGATGAAGCTTGATGGGATGCATAAACATGATTAATCTTGATGGGTTTTTGTGCATTATAACAAAATCTAGCAAGGTGGCCTTTACGATCGCAATTAGTGCATTTATAGACTTTGTTATACATGTGTGCATAGTGTGTAGGTTTCTTAGAAGAGTTTGCATTAGACTTTGCACACAAGTCCATAAGCTTGTTATGATTATCAATGCATGTGTTTAAGGTTGAATCTAAACAAGATATGCGGTTTTTCACATGATTCAACTCATCATTAGATACAACATCATTGATAATAGAAGTAGAGCATGTATGGTTATTCTTAAAAGAATCAAATTCATTTCTAATGCATTCTACTTCTAGCATGGCATTATTTGCATGAGTTAAGCTAGAAATGGATGAGATCAATTTTTCATTTTCCAAATTTAACATATCATTGTTTTCTTTAAGCATTATATTTTCATTTTCAATGATGTCAAATTTGGACACTAGCTTCTCATGATCGGATTTCAATTCTACATGCTTGCTTTTAAGATCAATAAAATTATTTTGTAATTTTGTATAGGCATGCAATAATTTCTCATATGCATAAGCGAGTTCATTGATGGATATATCACTTTCGGATTCCGAATCGCTTACCACACTATGGCTATCGCCTAGTGACCGTGTGCATGATGCTCCACATAAACTTGAAGAAGAATCCTCCAAAGCTTGTCGGATTGCCTCCAAGTCCCCTTGATGTGCTTCAATAAATTTTTAAAGTTTGTAAGCACTATCAAAATGAACAAATTTGTTAGAAAAGGATGAGTCAAAAGCATTAAGCAAAAATTCTAACAAACGCTTGTTCATTGTAAATATTTTATTATCATGATCGCTCCACTCGGATTTCTCCAATATGGGCACAATATAAGCACAATCAATAACTTCCCATAAGTCGATATTTCTAGATTCAACAAATAGTTTAAATCTAGAAACCCATTGTGCATAGGGAAAATTAATGAATTTAGGAGCAACATTGGATTTATAGCCTAAACAAAATACATTCATATTCAAGATATATATATGAACATATGCAAGCAAGACAAATGCAATCATAACTAGATTAGCACAAAAAGATAACTTGGATCTTTAACTCAAGGCGATTAGACCTTAAATCAAAGAGCACCAAGCTCTGATACCAATTGTTAGACCCTAGAGGGGGGGTGATTAGGGTCTTATGCTAATCTAATCCGATTAAATGCCAATTAAAACTAATTAATAAGTTATCCTAGCAAGTATAAAATACAACAACCAATTAAAATTAATTAATAAGTTATCCTAGCAATTATGAAATACAACAATGTATATGAGCTAGGATAAGCAATATGAACAACAAGATATATCCTAACAAGGAGATATAGGCAATGTATGTGCAAGGATATATAAACTCAAGGGTAAACAATCTAAACTAGATAGTGGGCAATATAATCAACAAGCAATATACAGAGGCGATATAAGATATGAACATAAAAAAAGTGCGCCAATGCAATCACAAACAAACAATATGATTACGGAGTTTGGTCCCCACGACCTACGTCTCCGCTCCTCACCTCGAGGAGATCTCCACTATCATAACCGGGTTTTCTACGTACACCCGAACAACGTTTATACCTCACAATACAATCACTATGTAATCACACCTCACACACTAAGTGTTGGTCCTAGCCCGTATCCTCCTCCTCAAGTGCTCGGTTACAACCTCTCCCTAGGCACGTCAACCGACGCCACTCCTCTTGGATTCGACCCCGTCTCTCACCACACACTTCTCTCGGTGTACAAGTGTATTACAAGTGAATCCTCACAATTAGGCTCAATACAAAGTGTTTGTTCTCTACAATGAATGAGAACGAATTATAAGCTCACTCTCTAAGTTACACAATCCCACAACCCAATTATACTATGAATGTAAATACAATAAGCTCAAATGGTTGTGTGTATAAACATAGAGAAAATAAAATCAACTAAACTCAATATGAATACTAGCTTAATAAAATGATAATCAAACAATAAAATGTAAAGCTAGATTGAGTTTAGAAAACTTCTCCAATAAATGACAAGAGTGAGAGAGAGAGAGATGATTTGAAGCTCAAACACCAAAGATTATCTCCTCAAGCCCTTGTGAAATTATCTTCACAAACCAAAATCTTAAACACTCTTTTAAACAAACACAAAACACCCTTAAACTTGTTTAAACAATTCTCTTAGTTACTCTGTCGCCCAGTGATGAAAGATCAAATGATCGGTCGACCGGTGCGGTCGACCGAAAACTGACATATGAAAATCTGATTTGCTGATTTTAAAATGCTGTTTAAAAATATCAAATAAATTCCAAAAAATATAAAACTTTGGGGAATGATTGTAGGCATGATAGTAAACATGCTACAGTGACTGGTTATCAGAAAGGACCTCCCAAATGAAAAATATCATCATTTTACAAAATAGTCCAAAACATGAAAATATGATATACTTGAATTTTGATGTTTTGTCATAAACCAACTTTTGAAACTTTGTGAAATGTTTTTATAGACTTAGTAAAACATGTATAAACTGATATTGAAGTCTACAAACTAAGAATATAATATTTTCACAAAATTACATATTCTATGCAATAAGTACTAAAACACAATAGAGTATGAAATATGTAATATCATAAAAACAAACATATGTATGTATATATATAAAACTATATATATGCATAGAAACCAAAACTTATGTATATATATATATATATATATATATATAACTATATATATATATACGAAGAAGCCAATTTCAAGTGTGTGTATAAATAATTGAGCTTAACGTACTTAACACACATAATATAAATCCTAAACTAAATTACCCAAGCTTGATCTTGATCTTCATTGAGCTCAACTTGGTACACGTTGCGGATGAAGCTAAACTTGGATCTTGAACTTGAATTGTACGATGCTTCACTCCATAATTCCGTCAACCTCCATTGGATATGATCGTTATGACGCAATCCATCCATCCTTCAACTACGTTGTTTGTCTATAATAAATAAGAAAACACAAATACTAGACAAACAACATTAGTGGTAAATTGTTTGTTAAACATCATCAAAACAATAAGGCCAACACATTCCTCTCAAGACATAAGGTAATCGATGCTCGTGCTTCAAGATTTAACTCTTCCTAATCCTCATTAAACATATCTTTGTGCTTCTTTTCCCTTCCTGCCAAAGCCTTATGTAATTTCTGCGAAATCAACGGATTTTTCATTTGTATTTTCCAATAAGAAAAATCATTCTTCCCATTGAATTTTTTAATCTCATACTTTTTAACTTTAACTGTTTTACTGGTAGACGTCATTCTCCGCTTGTTTTAGTAAATCCGCTTCTCTCAGGAATTTCAACAAACACATTGTGTGCACCACACAATAACCAAGCACCACCTCAAATCGGAAGCTCTACCACCCTTAATCTGAATAAGGGCTCTGATACCAATTGTTGGGAGTCACGTCCACTCGCCACGGAAGCAAATCATCTCGAGAGGAAGCCCTGACTTTTATTTTTTACAAAACTCAAACCAACCTCGATGTTCCTGTTTCGATATGAAACAAGAACAAAAGTGAATATCTTAAGGAGGTGAGATATACACTCTTCCCGATATCAAATCTAGATCTGAATATCGAGGGAACGACAAGCAATGACAAATACACAAAGAACAATAAAGAAACGAGATTTACGAGGTTCGGCAAACTTGCCTACATCTAAGGGAGAAGGGAGATTCCCCTATGATGGAGAATACCGATGATTTGCACAATCCACAAGCTCGCTTCAAAGATGAGGTTTTGATTTTACACAAGAGAAGATGACATCTTTCTTGTACAATCTCTCCAAACACTCTCTTTTCTCTCCTCAAGATCTCACCTTTTTCAGATTTGAAAAACTCTCTTTTTTTCGTTGATAACAGCCCCCTTACTCTCCTAAAAAACCCTAGGAACGGAGTTCCTATTTATATCAAGGAAACAACGTCCAAAACGAAAACAACCCGCCTGCTCCGGTTGCGCTCGAGACACCCCGGGGTGTCTCGGGTGCCGAGACACCTCGGGGTGTCTCGCGCGCCGAGACACCTTGAGGTGTCTCGCGCTCACATATTCCTTTATCTTTCCTCTCTTCTTTCTTGAGTGCTTCATTACAAGTTTGATTTGTGATTCTTTTCCTCTGACATTCAGTAAGTTGTAATTTTTGGTAAACTAAAACATATTTTAATTTGACGTCTTATTGATATTTGCTCCATTAAACTGTTAATTCTTATAATAATCATACTTTCTTTCTATTTAATGTTTTGTCCTTTGAAATTGGGTGAATATCTTTGCCTTTCCATGTTATTGCTACATCAATAGGAAGATGGTTTGGACTATTCTGTGCTTTTGGCTTAATTTTGGTAAAGTAAAATATAAATTTATCTCAAAACTTTGCCATTGATTCTTATTTATTTATTTATTTCCATTGCAGTTGTTTTATTTAAATGACATTGGTCATCCTTTTGTTATTGCTGCTTAGCACAGTTTTTGTATTTCAATTTGTCATTTCAGATTCTAAGTATTTCTTGAGTTGATTCTTGCATTGAATATGGCTTTTCTTGACGTAATTCCTTTAATTTAAGTGATCAGTGGTTCTTCACGTGCCTAATTTCTGTTGCAGTTTTGGCACTTCAGAATATTTAGCTTTTTGGAGTTATTTTCCTTATTTTAAATAAAAGTAAAATTGTTTCTTCTTTACCCCTTTACCTATTCTTTCTTGAGTGCTTCATTGTAAGTTTACATTCATGATTTTTGTTTTCTCTTTTACATTCAGTAAGTTGTAAGTAATTTGGGCAGCTTCTAATTGGACTTAATTTAGAAAACTGTTCAATGATTCTTAAAGTCTTTCCAACATTATTGTCATTTGTTCAATAATCAATATTTTTTATTTAATGTTTTCTCTGGTGGGTGCTTACTCTTGTTTTCTCCAGTTCATCTCCACTTCAATATGAAAAATGGTCCAGGACATTTTGTGTTCTTTGGTCAATTTTGGTAAATTAAAATAAACTTAAGCTCAAAAATTTGCAATTGATTATTTTTTCATAGCAGTTATTCTATTTTGAATGACACAATATATCTGTTATTTTTTTATTCCCATCACATTTTTTAATATAATTTGTTGTACCAGATTCTACTTTTTTTGGAGAACTTTTTGGACAGATCTATTTAAATAAAGATTTTGTTACGTTTTCTTTCTTCCTCCTAGTTCGATTGATTGATTGATTAGTAACCACGAAGATCAAGCTACAGTTTTCTTCTTCTAGTAGACCTTCACTAAATTAGTAGTAAATGATTCTGGCTGTTCACATGATGCTGACCGATATTAGTTTTTTTTATCTTGGGCTTAGGTTGTGATTGTCTCAATGAACTACTCTCTTATGAATACATCTACTTACTTATGAATATAATAAGGTGTTATTTATCTGAGCCTTGTTAATCATCTCTTCATCTATTTCAATTGCTGGGACGTTTTCTAAAGTTAAAGGTCTGTAGCCATGTTCCATTTGTTAAGTAACTTCCTTAGTGGAGTTTAGCAAATGATGATCCTGTTCTGTTTTATCTGAAGAGAAGTCTTCTTTCTTTCTACTTTTCTCTGTTACTACTTCTGTGAATTTATTCCATTGGTTTAACTTTTTTTGTTTTCTTTAAACAATTGCTTTTTTGATATTGAAGCTAATTTGGTTCTACTTTTTTCTAGTGTTTTTAAATATATAAAATCAGTACCTTGGTGCCCGTTATATTTATTGTAAACTTTGAGCACAACGGGTTGCTCTTTCTCCTTTTCAGTTAAAACCATAACCTTCACTTTCTTTGTTATACCTTGTATATTTCTTTCTTGTTTCAACCTTTTTTTCTGTGTTGTGTTTTAATTAACTGGAGAATTGCCTTTTTGTTTGAAAGAGGAAGAACTCTTCAGTTGTTTCGGGCCTAAGTTGCTGCTTTTCTTTCTGGAAATGCTCCTGTTCCAAGTAACCTTTTGATTGTTCTGGGTCTAGTTCTGTTGAATAAATTCATCTCATGGAGCTGTTTTTTAGGATCTTTACCGATCCTTCTTCCTATGACACACACACACACAAACACATACATACATACATACCTTTAAATGTGTGTGTGTATGTGAAGAAATGAAAACCCTAATTCATTATGATATCTCTTGGGCTTTATATAGGCCCCTACAAATCTTACAAATAAGTCCCTAATAATACTAATATGTCAACACTCCTCCTCAAGATGGGCGAAAGATATCTATTAAGCCCATCTTGTCACATCCTCTAATCATATCTACTGAGTTGAGTCCTTTAGTCAGACAATCTGCTGCCTGGTCCTTAGTCGAAACATGACTTAGCTCCAGTAGTCCACTATCCAACTTCTCTTTGATGAAGAACCTATCGATCTCGATGTGTTTGGTTCTATCATGCTGCACTGGGTTGTTGGCAATACTTATAGCTGACTTGTTGTCACACCATAACTTCATCTTATCTCCTTGATCCAGCTTCAGCTCCACCAGCATACTCTTCAACCATAGCAACTCAGCAACTCCTAAGGCCATAGCTCTATACTCTGCCTCGGCTGTCGATCTCGCCACCACTGACTGCTTCTTGCTCTTCCACGAGACTAAGTTACCTCCTATAAAGATGCAATATCCTGAGGTGGACCTCCTGTCATCAGCACAGCTAGCCCAGTCAGAGTCGCAATAACCCTCGATGTTCACATGTCCATTCTTTCTGAATATCAGCCCCTTTCCGGGGGCACTCTTTAAATATCTCAGAATCTGGTACACAGCGTCCATATGACCCTTCCTCGGATCGTGCATGTAGCGACTCACCACGCTTACTGCAAAGGAGATATCAGGACGTGTGTGACTCAAATAGATCAGCCTTCCCACCAACCTCTGATATCTGTCACGATCAACTGGTTCTCCAGCCTCAGCACCTAGCTTGAACCTCTGGTCGATCGGTGTAGTTGCAGGTTTGCACCCTAACATTCCTGTCTCTTTGAGAAGATCCAGTGCATACTTTCTCTGGGATAGGATGATCCCTTCCGCTCCTCGAGCTATCTCTATTCCAAGAAAGTATCTAAGCAAGCCAAGATCTTTCACCTCAAATTCCTTACCCAGTCTCACTTTGAGTTGGGCAATCTCCTTCTCATCATCCCCTGTAATAATCATATCATCCACATATACCGCAAGCATAGTAATGTGGCCTCCACTCCGTCGAAAGAACACTGTATGGTCGGCGTTGATCTGTTGGTATCCCATACCAATCATAGCCCTTCTGAATCTGTCGAACCAAGCACGGGGAGATTGCTTCAGACCATAGAGAGACTTCTTCAATCTGCAGACCTTTCCCACTGTCTGATCTGTACCAAATCCTGGTGGTATCTCCATGTATACCTCCTCCACTAGATCTCCATGAAGAAATGCATTCTTCACATCTAGTTGGTGTAGCTTCCATCCACCATTTACTGCCAGAGAGATTAAGGTCCGAACAGTGCTCATCTTCGCCACCGGTGCAAAAGTCTCATCATAATCGATGCCATATGTCTGACTATACCCTTTTGCCACCAGGCGAGCCTTGTAGCGCTCAACTTGTCCATCTGGATTCTGCTTCACAGTGAAGACCCACTTGCATCCAACTGCTCTCTTTCCTTCTGGTAACTTTACTAGCTCCCAAGTGCGGTTCTTCTCTAGAGCTCCTAGCTCCTCGTGCATAGCCGCTTTCCATTTTGGGTCCTTCTTAGCAACCTGCCAATTGTTAGGTACAGTAACAGAGTCCAATGATGCAATGAATGCTCCATATGCAGGGTGGATACTAGAATATGATACATACTGGGCAAGATCCCAACCATATCTATCGGGAGGATGTCCCGCATTACTGCGAGTAGTCCTCCGTACTGATATTGGTGTGGGAGGAGTAGGGAGAGGAATGTTATCAGTAGGAATGTTATCACCTTGGGATGAAATTGGTGGTGGTGTAGGTATTTCAGGAGTCGGGGTGGGCTTTGGCAAGAGACTTGGCAGCACTAGTGGCACTGTAGGTACTGTTTCTCCAATTTGTTTGCCCTTCCTACTATAGGTTAGTAGCTCCCCCTGAACAGTGGGCCTAACACCTCTTGTCTCTTGTTCCTTTTCTTCGTGATTCTCCGGCTCCTCCTCAACCAACTCCTCCTCAACCAATTCGCCCTCCCAAGGAATCGATACAGAAATGGATTTCTCCACATTGTTCTCCGGTCTCTCACCATTCTCCTCCTCTCGCCCCATACTTCTAGTATTGGACGAGTTACCAGCAGATGAAGTTACCTTCTGAGTGTAATATGGCTCGAGTTCTCGAAAGTGCACATCCATGCTCACAAACAACCTTTTTTCCACCGGGCTCCAGCAAACATATCCCTTCTGAGTAGCAGAATATCCCACAAAGATACACTTCACAGCTCTAGGGGCAAGCTTCCCGACAGACGGCCTGTTGTCCTTCACAAAACACACACAGCCAAACACTTTGAGTGGAAGGATCCCACCATTATCTCCTTTCAATATCTCACACGGAGACTTCCAATCCAGCACTCTCGAGGGCATTCTGTTGATCAACGCTGCTGCGGTCAATACTGCTTGTCCCCATAATGTCTCTGGGACATTCATAGAGATCATCATGCTTCTAGCAACCTCTAAAAGATGTCTGTTCTTCCTTTCCGCTACCCCATTCTGTGCTGGAGTGTATGGACAGGTTGTCTGGTGATGTATTCCTTGAGCTGACAAATATTCTTCAAGGGCTCTGTTGGTATACTCTGTCCCATTATCTGACCTCAATACTTTCACCACTGCTCCGTATTGAGTCTGAACAGTCTTATGAAAATTTTGGAAGCACCCAAACACATCACTCTTATTCTTCATCAGGTATAACCAAGTAACACGAGAGAAGCAATCAATAAATGTAACAAAATATTTGTATCCATTCATAGAACTTGTGGAACAAGGCCCCCAAACATCTGAATGTACCAGGTCAAATGCATGAGAACTTCTATGACCAGAACTAACATAAGAGCTTCTAGTAAGCTTTCCAAACTCACATGCATCACACACAAGTTTCTGTTTATTTGCTTTCTCAAATAAAGAAGGATACAATCTACCTAAAACACTAAAGGATGAGTGTCCCAAACGCTGGTGATGGAGCATTAACTCATTTTCAGCACTCATTTTAGATCCTACTCCTGCTTCCTCTATGACTGACACCAATGCTGAATCCAGCCCTTCACGATCCAGATACCACAGTCCACTACGCCATGTGCCAGTCCCAAGTCTCCGCCCTGTCCCCTTCTCCTGGAAGATTACCTTGGGAATATCAAAAGAGACGATGCATTTTAGTTGGAGGATGATAGAACTAATAGATAAAAGATTGACTGGAAAAGAAGGAGCATGCAAAACATTGGACAAAGTTACAGAACCAGTACAATCAACTGTACCCTTACCAACCACCGGCTGAAATGTACCATCAGCTGTTTGAATACTATCAGGCGATGCTAAGTGAGTATATGATGAGAACTCACTAGCATTACCTGTCACATGACAAGACGCACCGGAGTCGACTATCCATGCTGATGATCTGTCAGGAGACATAGAAGCAAGAGCATGTATGTCATCAGTACCTTTGTTCGGATGAGCATAGGTAGCAGTGTTGCCTCTGACGAAGAACGAAGTAGATGCCTCCGCAGTCCCATTCCTCAAATCTCCATCCCCTGCTACTTGCTGTTTTTTCCTGAGTATCGTGAGGAGAGCACGATCCTCCTCTGTAAAGACCACCTCAGCTTCTTCTTCTTCTGCTACTGTCAGATTTGCCCGATTCCCTGCTCCTCTTCCACCACGTCGACCCCCACGGCCACGACCACGACCTCCGAACTGTCCACGTCCACCCGAATCTCCATCCTTGGATGGCTTGGTGCAAGCATGCCGTAGATGACCCACCGCACCGCAGTTATAGCACTGTCGGGTCTCTCCCCTAGATCCAGTGCTGCTAGAGGCTGCCAGTGCTGACTTCACCACAGGAAGTCCACCTGTCCCCGCCTGCAGCCGAATGCGAGTCTCCTCCTGGATCATAGCAGAGATAGCCTCCTCAAGCGTGGGAATCTTCGGCTGAGCTAGGAGCAATGCAATTCGCTGAGCGAACTCTGATGTCAATCCTTTAAGAAACACCATAGTCCTCTCTTGTAGAAAGGCCTCCCGCTCTTTACATCCCGGGTCCTTGCAGCTAGCCCGGGGAGAGAAATGATCATAATCCAGCCACAGGCGTTCCAACTCTGTAGCATATTCCTGTACAGTCCTTTCACCCTGGACTGTGGCGTCGATCTCTCCTTTAATCTGGAATACCCGCAGGTTATTCCCCACTCCATCATACGTCCTTCTTAACTTCTCCCAGACGTCCTTCACCTTCTCAATGCCATCTACCGTGGCGGCGATCGTCGGGACCAACGAGTTGAGAAGCCAGATGTACACCAACATATGAGTGGTCTTCCACTCATCTCTTCCCTCCGAGTCCTCCTCCGGTTCTGTCGCCTCTCCTGTCAAGTAACCCTCCAGGTTCCTCCCTGCTAGGGTGTATCTCACCTGCCGCGACCAGCTCAGGTAAGTACTCGGTCCATCAAGCTTCAGATCGATGGTCGGAAGCTCCAACTTCTTCGATGGTTTTGTCGCACTCTCCCCAGCCGACAACTTCATTAGCTTCATCAAAGTGGACACCTCCGCGGGGTTCAACTTCTTGATGATCTCCTCCATCGAATAGGCTTCAGACCCACCACCTGTTCACCTTCTCTTCCGACCCTTGTTGTGTGCAGTAAAAATTTCGGCAGCACCTGCTGCACAACAAGAGTAGGAGCTCAAACAAATTCTCGTATCTCAGAGGAAACAAGAATCAAAACCAGTTATATATCTCATCGATGTGAGATATAAACTCTTCCTGTCATCAGTTCGAGGACTGAGTCAAGGGAACCCATGCCAAACTCGAGGTCCAGCATAGCGCAGCAAGCGGCGGCAAAGGTCTGAGGGGGGGGGGGGCTGTTTGGGATCGGAAAAACAGGGGGGGGGGGGTTCGGTCTGGAACAGAGTGGGGGGGGGTTCGGGTCTGGGAACAGAGGTCGGGGGGGGGGGGTTCGGCTTCTGGAACAGGGGTCAGGGAGGTTCGGATCTGGGAACAGGGGCCGGGGGTCGGGTTCGGGTCTCGGACAGGAGGGAGAACAGGGGGGGTTCGGGTCTCGCGACAGAGGGAGAACAGGGGTTAAAAAAGGGGGAGGCGGGCTCGAGTTGATCGGACGAAGAAAGAAGGAGGGGGGGGGCTTTCCGATGGCTTGAGTGGGGCGTCCGGACGAGGAAGAAGGAGGGAGGGGGGCTCGTTGATCGCACTGAGAGCAAGGTAATTGGGCGGGGGGGGCGGGGGGCAGCCGGTGAGGAAGAAGGAGGGGGGCGGCTAGGGTTTTGGTGTCTCTGATACCATGAAGAAATGAAAACCCTAATTCATTATGATATCTCTTGGGCTTTATATAGGCCCCTACAAATCTTACAAATAAGTCCCTAATAATACTAATATGTCAACAGTATGTATATATATATACACACACACACACAGACACACACATAGATCTTTAATTATTTTCCATAAAGAGGAAACATGGTACAAGTAGTTTGATAGTTTGATAACTTAATAAATCGGTCCAGCAACAGTATATCACGTAATATTGTGCTATTACTTTGGATTACTGTGCTAATACTTTGGATTAAAGTTTGATAACTTTAATCTAGTTTGCAGATATGTTTCTCTTTTGGCCTATGTGCATGACAATTTTACAGTATCTGTTTTAAGTTTGGAAGGCTAAAGGTGATGATTTTCAGTCATTTGTATTTATAATGTTTTTCCTGTTCATGTACATCTCATGTATTCATGAAGCTTCATTCTTTCATAAAAGAAAGCTCTTCCTCTATTGTACTTCATGTTGGCTTTTCTACTACTGGAACTCAATACATGATAACTTTCTATGATTTCTCCATTTGTGCTCGAAGCTATCTAAAATTGTCGTTTCCTCCTTTTTGTTAGTGTTTGTAAATCCTGTTCACATGTACATTATATGTTTATTGGATTATGACTTCTTCGAGCCAATATGCTCCCTCATTTGAAGTGTCTTTTTATATTTCCTTGTATGGGTTGTTGGACTTGTGTTTCTGATCTCAAAGTCGAAGGTTTAAGATCTTTCCTTAAAAAGTTGCTCCACTAAACATCCAATTAACGGAATGCACCTTGCTTGGATTTTTCAAATATCTATTAGCGATTATTTAGGCCAGTTTTGGAAGGAAGCAAATCTTTCTCCCATAAAGGTTGGCAATTAACTTTTGCTAAGCAATAGCTTATTATGGAATTGGTTTGAACTATGCTATCTTAAAGTTGGTCATGTTGCAATTAAATCCTTAGCTCCTTTAACTGAAGTCCTTGCTGCATGTGAGATTCAACAAGTAGTTGCCCAGTTACCTTACTGAATTAGAGAAGCAATGAGGAACATCTAGTAAATGATACCTAGTCAAGCATATTCTACGTAATTTAATAATGGTTTTGTATATTTTCATTGTAGTGAATACTGAACAGTGAACACTATGGCAGTGTTCATAGATAACATTTCTGTAACTATAATTGTGGCTAGCTCTTTTTAGCAAACTATATTTGACAATCTTTTCTTTAATATTTCAAACCTGTGTTTCAGGAAATGTTCAATTGAGAAAGCAAACTAATCTGTCAAAGATAGCATTGGATTTTGCTCCAGGCAGTAGGGTTCCCATTGATGAAGAAAATTTGGTAATTGCATTTTTTCCCCTTTGGCAGGCATATGTATTATGCTTTTCAGATGTATAAAACATTGACATACTTAACTTTGGGCTAAGATAGCTGGGTGTCATTGAATAATGTATAGTAAACACTTACCTCCTATTATGCTATGCCGTTTGACTGGCATATTGTTGCTAAGTATAATCTATCTGAAAGAGACCCATGAAATGCATTGGGATTTTTCCATAACCCCTTTTCCATATGATTTACGAAGCACTGTTTTATTATGATGCTCATTTATAGACTTACATTGATAAATTCTAAAAGCTTTGTATTGTTCAATTTCCCAGTTTGATCCTGAGATCAGACATGACTCATTCAAGAAAGACAGCAAAACAACGACAACTAGATTAATAAACAAACAACTATCAAAAGAAATGGAAAATAGATGGTCCCCAGCGAATGTGGTTGCACGATTGATGGGTCTTGATGTGCTGCCTCCTGTTTTCACTAGACAGCACAAGGAAAAAGGAAGCAGTATCCAAACGGCGCCATCTGTCGGCTTTCGCGAGAAGCATAGAGTATATGAGGCTTATCCTCTTCAGATGAGTAGTGATGAGCACCCGGAATGCATAGATGTTTTTGAAGTTAATGAAATGTCTAAAGTTGAAAAGCAAAACACTAGGCCACCTTGGAAGAAAATATCAAGCTTGGGACGAAGTGAGGTGGACTTGAGATTAAGTGATATTGACCTGGCTTATGCAAAGAGGTTCATAAATGCAGCCCATCTGTCAGTTGATGATGAATCTAATGATGCATCGGACGAACTTGAAACCAATGAAAGTCGTTTTGTGAGAAATCGTCAAGAACCCAATTCCTTATTCAGAAAACTTCTCCAGGATCAAAAGCGTTCCCCACCTCCACACCCAAGCCAAATCACCATTTTAAAGCCGTCAAGAGTTGGTAAGTCTGATAAATACTTATCTTATAGACCCGAACCAACTACTGAAAGGTTCTCTCGTTTGCTAAAACGTGACGTGAGCTCTTGCAGGAAGCCTGTACCTGACCTATTTAGTCACTCTCTCAAGGAACATAGCTCCTCTCTCTCATATAAGTCTTCAGAACCATTAAATGAAGGAAAAACTAAAAATCAGTTTCAGATTCCAATTGTTATTCTGAAACCTACTTTGGAGAAGGCCTGGGAAACGATGAAAACTGTTCCATCTGCAAGATCCCCCGACAATTATCCTTTCAGTCTCAGAAGGCGAAAAAGGATTCCACTATCTAGGAGTTTTGATATTTATGGAGTAGGGAGAGCAAGGCATAGACTATCTGATAGTGTGGAAGTTATGGGACAGAGAGAGAAACATTGCAGAGAAATTGCTAGAGACATTACTAGACGCTTGAAGAGTGCAGGAAGTACTGGTCGTAAAGTGGTAGAAGACCAGGAAAAATGCGGGTACAGCAGACATGAAAGCTCGTGTCATATGTCAGGCATGGAAAATCTGACTCATAAATCAATCTTTGATCAGGTAAACGAGTGTGTTGATAGCCTCGGTGCTTCCTCATCTTATTCAGTTAAGTCTTCAATTAGCAATGAGGCAACAAAACGACTGTCTGATAGGTGGAAGTTGATCCGAAAAATTCAGGAGGTTAGATCTGTTCATAAGGGATATGGAACTCTGGAAGAAATGCTCGTCTCTGATAGAGAGATGCCAAGGTTTATTCAGAATGTTTCAGGTGAGGAAGTAACAAGAAATGAGATATATGCAAGACGGGATTTCCCTGTGTGCACTAGTGGAAAGGATGGCTGGAGAAAGGGGAGCTCAAGTAATTCATCTAGTTCAAAATCTCTCCCAAATTCGCCATATCTTCGTAGAAACCATACACCTAGCAAAAGAGAGAGGGTTGGAATCAGTGACAGAATTTATCTCCAGAATTTTCCCAATAAGAGTCCAAGTGTTTCATTGGCTAGAAATATGAGTCAGAGGAGACCTTCAGTCCAAAACATAGATTATCTCCATAATGCATGTACATTTTGCAGAGAGGAAAATGAGATGTTCGAAAGGGAAATTCATATGAATTCAGAACGATTGTGCGATAAGATTCATTCAACACACCCTTCTGAAGAGGCTCGCTTGTTTCCTAAACTCTCCAACAGCTCTATTGCTGGAAGTAGCTGTGAAAGTAGTAGCTTAGTTTCGCAACATAAAGATGCCAACTTCCCTGTCTCAGTTGATGATGAGCATGTACAGAATTCCACGGTAAAGGAAGCACAAGAGAATGAAGAGTTTTCAGGTGCTGGTTCAGACTATGTTGCGGAAGAGGTTAGCTTTTATATATTCAAGTTTCTTTGAAGTTCTTTTATTCTAATAAAAGTTTGTAAACACTAGATAAAACTGCAAATACACTATAAAACTGAATGATCTGCCTGGTTGCAATTTCCTCCCTTTTCCGCATGTTTAAGTTTGCTTATATTTATGTTTTAGTTCCATCTTTCCTTTTAGGAATGCGGATGACAACAAACATATTGCATTAGTTTCAGTAAATGTTTGAATAAGGATATGCCAAGATTCATGAGCAAGGTAAAGTTTAATGGTCAGATTGATGCATATTTCTCTATGCCAATTTCTTGTTTTTGGTGTAGCATATCTTACGGAGTTCATTTCCCTTTTTTTAATTTTAATTACTCATTTTGGTGAGAATGCAACAACTAATGAGGAAACTCAATGTGTGTTGAGTTTTTTGTCGAACATTGCCTAACTGGTCACAGGTTTTTAGGAGGTATTTGAATGAACTGACATGCTTCCAGCAGCTCCCAAGTATCTTATACTGTGTCATTAGGCTCATTTTCTATACTTGCTCTGTTTAGCTAGAAGTTCCATTGATGCATTAATATTTTTTCCCTCCTTGTAGCTCCTGCTATGTTGTTTTAGCGCGGAGCTGATGCCGAACAAGGCCTTTAGGATGACTTACATTCATGATATTCTGCATGATTCTTCCTACTAAAAATAATCATGTTTTCCTATGACCCAAATAATGCATATTCTCCACCTTATTTGAAGCTTGCAAATATGTTTTCTTTTAAAGAAAAGGCTAGGGCCTAAATTTTATTGATAGAAAAGAATAATTGGTTTCCAAAGATGAGAATACAAAGAGATAGAGGGATGAGTGTAAACTAGAAACTTGCGTCTGGTCGTCTGCTGCTTCTGTGCAGTAGAAGATGACCAAGCCACAACTCCACCAAGCATGAAGCACTTGCTGACATCTTCTTCAGTCTGACTTTTTTTGTTGAAAATATGCTCATTACATTCTTGCCAAACGAGCCAGCATGTTGCAAGGACCGTACAATCCCAATCATTTCTTCTACTAATGGGGATTGTATCGAGTGCCAAGAAGCCCAGAATTCCTCTATTGAAGTTGGCCAAGATGTGAGATTGAACTTTATTTTGAAGTATGTCCTTACTGAGAGGGTGAAACATTAATGGAGGAATAAAAGTTGTGAGGTCACTACCATAGTTCCACAAAGCACACAGTTAATGTTCGATCCAATACCTTGTGTGAAAAGATAGTCACTGGTTAGAAGATGATTAAGATAGATGAGTCACATATCTATTTCGTCCTTAAGAGGAGTTGCTATTTTCCAAATAATGGAAATACCAGGTTAAAAGGTAAATTAGCGTTCACTAAAGAACGGTACAAACAGTTTATGGTGAAGTTGTTCTTGGAAGAAAATTTCCATCTTCTAATGTTTGGCGAAGCCTTGCAAGTAAATTGATGGAGGAGATTAAGCATAGATTGGAATTTTGGCAGTAAGTGTAATGGCATTTCACTCTTGAAATGGAGGGCCTACATATGTATACCATTCAAGTAAACCCATTCGCAATCAAATGTAGTTGTGGGCTCCAATGCAAACTCAAATAACTCCGGAAATCTATGTTGTAATGTATCAATCTCTGTTTAATTGTCCAACCCAAACCGCGTGGTCTGACCATGGCCACTCTTAATGGACATATCCACGAGAATGCCGAATAAGCTTTGAGTACACTATGCCAAAAAGGTGAAGCATAACCATTGATACAAGATACAAAATCAAAAGCTATTTAACATTGATATAAGATACAAAATCAAAAGGTATTCAACTTTGATATAGTTCCTCCTTACAAGAGGATCTAAGGTGTAGTGCTATCCATAAAGAATCTCCACCACCGTTTAGCAAGTAAAGCTAAGCTGGAGTCGTAAATTAGAGATACTGGATCTGCCACTGGATCTGCCACTATACTTTGGAGTACAAACTTGTTAGGAATTTACCGGCCGGGGCTACACAAATCCCCTAAAACAGCAGAAACGCGGTATAGAGAAAAGTACACCAAGTTTAACGAGGTTCGGCAACTACCTACGTCATCGGGAGCCACACAGTAAATTTCTTATTAGTCAACAAGAAATTATAATACAAGAGCAAATCTCAAACTTGAGATTCCTCAAAAATTACAAATCTTCACTATAGCTACAGTGAAGATTCCCCTCTTTAATTCTCCCCTCTTTAACCGAGTGCTGGAGATAAGAGAACCCCCTCTTTAATTTCTCTTCATTTAATTTCCTCTCTCAATCTCCCCTTAAATAACCGCTGTTGAGATCTGGAGACAAAAAACGGAGAAAAGAAAGTGTCGTCGCCGCTGAAATGACGAGGAGAAGAAGCAGCGTGGGAGGAGCTCTGGGTTTCCCTTTTATAGGGAAACCCTAGGGCCAGCTGTCGACAGGCTGTCGACAATCTAGAGCGTTCGACCCGCTGCGGCGCTCTCGCCCTCGCCTGTGTCAACTCGCCTGCTTGAGTTCGCCTGCCACGACCTCGCCTGCTTACAAGGTGGCCTACAACGAATCGTTGGACCTGAGCTCGCCTATACTGTCGAGCTCGCCGGTTCCACTCGTTCGAACTCGCCTGCAAAGGAGTCGCCCACGCTCGCGCTCGCCTTGATCTCCGCCTGGACCTCCGCCTGGACCTCATCGCCCACGAGCTCGCCTGAAGCCACTGATCTCGAGCTCGTCTTGAGCTCGCCTCCGTCTCGAGTTTGCCAGCGGCATCCCCCAAAGCTTGCCTGCGGAGGTGAGTTTGGTCTACACCCGATTCTAACAAAACTCTCATCCGAGCTATTAAACAAACACCCCTGCCTCTTTCATGCCTATCCAAAAGAAGGATCGTCAAATTCTATCAACAGTTCGTAGGATCCATTCTGGTGGTTGTTAAAAAAACATGAAGAAGATAGGCAGAGGATAGGATGCACTTGATGATTCTCCAGCATAGGACGTGTTGCAGCGGAGGGGTTTCACAGACACAAAAGATGTCTATACAAGAGTAGACAACGAGAACAGTACAGAAGGATTTAACGTGGTTCGGTCAGTGTGACCTACGTCCACGAGCGAGAACAGCAGAGAACTTCACTAATCACAAAGAGAAGATTACATAAGAGGAGACCACTCTCTATCGAGAGACTTACACAAAGAAAGGAATTTTTTCTATCTCACTCTCTTCTCTCTATTTTTCTTTCTCTACTCAACTGAGTTCTGATGCTCTTAAACCCTCTCCCTATACTCCCTTATATAGCCATACAAAAATAATAAAATAATACAAAGGGGATTGTTGAAATAGTAGAAGTTAGGCTGCACAGTGGAATTAGGTTTTGAATGCTTTTTAATTTTCAAAGGAACATGTTTCACAGGACGCAACTCAAGACATAATTCTTTAAAGGAATTTCTACACTTTACTAGAATGCAGAGGAAAGAAGAAGACTTCCCCCATTTAACAAAGCCAATTTCCATTAGACATAATAACTCCATTTAGTAATACACGCATTAACTGCCAACCAAGAAATAGGATGAGTTTGGCTTAGCCTTTTTTGTCAACTTCAGCCTATAACTTCAGATTTTTATCAAATTTCGTGCTTAGTAAAATAAAACTAGTCACCTTATAAAAGTGGCTTTAGCTTAAAGTTGGGTATTAAAAGGTAGGTGAAGGGTAGAACAACATTAAAAGCACGACATCTTATTAGATATATTTTGATAGAAGTACTCGCCATCTTTTCAATATTATGCTTTTTATAAAAGAAAAACCGCATGAGTTATATGTGTGTGCATGTGCGTTCAATGTCTAGAAGATCATCTGACACGTTGGCCAAAATGTCATTATAGGCTTGCCACAACAAGAAAGGTTTTACATATCGATTATCAATCTTTTTGAGAAATTATTGGCGATTCGTCAGAAAATATTTTGAAAATTTTCGATATATGGAACGACATTTCAGTGTCAAATATTGTACTGGAACAATGTCATGTCAGATTTTTTTTGTTTAGGTTTGGCGTTCCATCTGAATCTGTCATAGATAAATCTCAAAATAGGAGAACTAGCAATCAATCCAGTCTCAATGCTCCACCATACCTTTCTCAAGTCTTGAGCTTCTTCACCTTCGATTGCATGTCACTTGTTCACCAGTGACTGCATGTCGCAACCGGTAGCGCCTCTGGTTTCTCAATTTCTCTACTTCTCTCTCAATTCCTCTTAGTTATATCTCCCTCAGCTTCTGTGCCCAATACTTTGGTATATTTAGTGTTGACATATTAGTATTAGTTAGGGACTTATTTGTAAGTTGTGTAGGGGCTTATATAAAGCCCAAGAGATCTCATAATGAATTAGGGTTTCTTCATATATTTCTACTTGGTATCAGAGCCTCCTCTAAACCCTAGCCGCCACGCCCGCTTCACCCGTGACACCCGAGCGCCCCGCCCCTTTTTGCTGCTCGCGATCAATCGGCAGCCCCCTAACCCCGATCTCCCTCTGTCGCGATCTCAACCAGAGACCCCCCGCCCCTCCTCTGTCCGATCACCCAGATCCCCAGACCCTCCTCTGTCCGATCTCAACCAGACCCCCCTTTTGACGCGATCAACCAAACCCCCCACCCGACCCCTTCCAAACACCTGACCCGCCCCCAAAACAGCCCCTGACCTGACCCCTTCCAAACCCCTGACCTTCGACCCCCAAAACAGCCCCTTACCCGACCCTAAAACAGCCCCTGACCCCTTCTAGCCGCTGCCACCTCGAACCCCCCTGTTGCATCCTGTCGAACCTCGAGTTTGGCATGGATTCCCTCGACTCAGTCCTCGAACTGATGACAGGAAGAGTATATATCTCACAGCGATGAGATATATAACTGTTTTTGGTTCTTGTTTCCTCTGAGAAACAAGAATTTGTTTGAGATCCTACTCTTGTTGTGAAGCAGAGGTGCTGCCGAAATTTTTACTGCACACAACAAGGGTCGAAAGAGAAGGTGAACAGGTGGTGGGTCTGAAGCCTATTCGATGGAGGAGATCATCAAGAAGTTGAACCCTGCGGAGGTGTCAACTTTGATGAAGCTAATGAAGTTGTCGGCTGGTGAGAGCGCGACAAAACCATCGAAGAAGTTGGAGCTTCCGACCATCGATCTGAAGCTTGATGGACCGAGTACGTACCTGAGCTGGTCGCGACGGGTGAGATACACCCTTGCAGGGAGGAACCTGGAGGGTTACTTGACAGGAGAGGCGACAGAACCGGAGGAGGACTCGGAGGGAGGAGATGAGTGGAAGTCCACTCATATGTTGGTGTACATCTGGCTTCTCAACTCGTTGGTCCCAACGATCGCCGCCACGGTAGATGGCATTGAGAAGGTGAAGGACGTCTGGGAGAAGTTGAGGAGGACGTATGATGGAGTGGGGAATAACCTGCGGGTATAGGTGAAGGACGTCTGGGAGAAGTTGAGGAGGACATATGATGGAGTGGGGAATAACCTGAGGGTATTCCAGATTAAAGGAGAAATCGACGCCACAGTCCAGGGAGAGAGGACTGTACAGGAATACAAGTATGGGGGCAAGCAGTATTGACCGCAGAATCCAGATGGACAAGTTCTATGAATGGATACAAGTATTTTGTTATATTTATTGATTGCTTCTCTCGTGTTACTTGGTTATACCTGATGGAGAATAAGAGTGATGTGTTTGGGTGCTTCCAAAATTTTCATAGGACTGTTCAGACTCAATACGGAGCAGTGGTGAAAGTATTAAGGTCAGATAATGAGACAGAGTATACCAACAGAGCCTTTGAAGAATATTTATCAGCTCAAGGAATACATCACCAGACAACCTGTCCATACACACCAGCTCAGAATGGGGTAGCGGAAAGGAAGAACAGACATCTTTTAGAGGTTGCTAGAAGCATGATGATCTCTATGAATGTCCCAGAAACATTATGGGGGCAAGCAGTATTGACCGCAGCAACATTGATTAACAGAATGCCCTCGAGAGTGTTGGATTGGAAGTCTCCGTGTGAGATATTGAAGGGAGATAATGGTGGGATCCTTCCACTCAAAGTGTTTGGCTGTGTGTGCTTTGTGAAGGACAACAGGCCATCTGTCGGGAAGCTTGCCCCTAGAGCTGTGAAATACATCTTTGTGGGATATTCTGCTACTCAGAAGGGATATGTTTGCTGGAGCCCGGTGGAGAAAAAATTGTTTGTGAGCATGGATGTGCACTTTCGAGAACTCGAGCCATATTACACCCAGAAGGTAACTTCAATCGCTGGTAACTCGCCCAATACTAGAAGTATGAGGCGAGAGGAGGAGAATGGTGAGAGAACGATGAACAATGTGGAGAAATCTATTTCTGTATCGATTCATTGGGAGGGAGAATTGGTTGAGGAGGAGCAGGAGAATGACGAAGAAAAGGAAAATGAGACAAGAGGTGTTAGGCCCACTGTTCAAGGGGAGCTACTAACTTATAGTAGGAAGGGCAAGCAAATTGCAGAAACAGTACCTACAGTGTCAATAGTGCTGCCAAGTCTCTTGCCAACGCCTACCCCGACTCCTGAAACACCTACACTACCACCAGTTTCATCCCAAGGTGATAACATTCCTCTCCCTACTCCTCCCACACCAATATCAGTACGGAGGACTACTCGTAGTAATGCGGGAAATCCTCCCGATAGATATGGTTGGGATCTTGCCCAATTTGTATCATATTCTAACATCCACCCTGCACATAGGGCATTCATTGCATCATTGGACTCTGTTACTGTACCTAACAATTGACATGTTGCTAAGAAGGACCCAAAGTGGAAAGCGGCTATGCACGAGGAGCTAGGAGCTCTAGAGAAGAACCGCACTTGGGAGCTAGTAAAACTACCAGAAGGGAAGAAAGCAGTTGGATGCAAGTGGGTCTTCACTGTGAAGCAGAATCCAGATGGACAAGTTGAGCGCTACAAGGCTCGTCTGGTGGCAAAAGGGTATAGTCAGACATATGGCATCGATTATGACGAGACCTTTGTACCGGTGGCAAAGATGAGCACTGTTCGGACCTTAATCTCTCTAGCAATAAATGGTGAATGGAAGCTACACCAACTAGATGTGAAGAATGCATTTCTTCATGGAGATCTAGTGGAGGAGGTATACATGGAGATACCACCAGGATTCGGTACAGATCAGACAGTGGGAAAGGTTTGCAGATTTTATGATGAGACTTTTGCACCGGTGGCGAAGATGAGCACTGTTCGGACCTTAATCTCTCTGGCAGTAAATGGTGGATGGAAGCTACACCAACTAGATGTGAAAAACGCATTTCTTTATGGAGATCTAGTGGAGGAGGTATACATGGAGATACCATCAGGATTCGGTACAGATCAGACAGTGGGAAAGGTCTGCAGATTGAAGAAGTCTCTCTATGGGCTAAAACAGTCTCCTCGTGCTTGGTTTGATAGATTCAGGAGGGCTATGATTGGTATGAGGTACCAACAGATCAGCGCCGACCATACCGTGTTCTTTCGAAGAAGTAAAGGTCACATCACCTTGCTTGCAGTATATGTGGATGATATGATTATTACAGGGGATGATGAGAAGGAGATTGCCCAACTCAAAATGAGACTGGGTAAGGAATTCGAGGTGAAAGATCTTGGCTTGCTTCGATACTTTCTTGGAATAGAGATAGCTCGAGGAGCGAAGGGGATCATCCTATCCCAGAGAAAGTATGCACTGGATCTTCTCAAAGAAACAGGAATGTTAGGATACAAACCTGTAACTACACCGATCGACCAGAAGTTTAAGCTGGGTGCTGAAGCTGGAGAACCAGTTGATCGTGACAGACAAGGTTTTAAATATCGGTTATCGGGGATTTATCGGACGGTCAAAATCCTTATCGGATAGCGGAAATCGGGGATATATCGGGGATAAGTAGTATTTATCGGAGCGATATACTGGATCATGTATATATAAAATATAATAACTAAAAATGTTATCTAACCATGCTTAATAAAATATAATAACTTTATTTATTTCATCACATCATAAAATTTTATGCCTAACATCAGTCAGTTTTATTTTTGTTGCAGACTTGAGTTCAAAATGACATCAAGATTCCAAGGAATGAAGGAACTAAAGAAGACAACTTAAAACAGCAATTGTAAACTATCTGCAGATCCAAGTTGTAAAACTAATTGCAGATATAAGTTTGCTATAAATTAATTGCAGTGAAAATTAACTGTAATTAAAATTAAATTTGCTTATACATTACAGTCTCACAAATATTTTCTTAAAATTAACTACAAGACTTGTAACTAATTTCTTATAAAGTCTTACAAGAAGTCACAGTATTTTAACACAGATATATGGGGAAATCCTAAAACTACATAGAAATTCTTACAGAAAACAGTTATAACTATTAAGTTATGTATGATGAAATTGACAAACATAGATCAACGTGTCTTTTCAGAGAAGAAAAAAAAAAAATGGAAGAAAAAGAAAAAAAATAAACTTAAAAGGAAAAAAGAGAGAACAGTAATCAGAATCAGAGGAGAAAAAAAAGAACTTAAAAGAAAAAGAAAAAAAATGAACTTAAACGAAAAAGAGGAGAGAACAGTAATCAGAAATTCAGAATAGATGAGGTGGGAGGCAAGCTTAAAAGAAAAAGAAAGAAGAGAAA
Source organism: Asparagus officinalis (assembly GCF_001876935.1). NCBI lineage: Eukaryota > Viridiplantae > Streptophyta > Magnoliopsida > Asparagales > Asparagaceae > Asparagus > Asparagus officinalis. The sequence goes on from NC_033798.1 coordinate 7,478,720, forward strand.
AAAAATGAACTTAAAAGAAAAGTGAAAAAAGAAAGTCGAGGTCGGGGAGGCGAGCATATACCTGTTCGAAGAGGAGCGAGCGATGATGGCGAATGCTAGGGAGCTGCGAGGTTGAGGAGCTCTGAGCTGCGGAGCTGCGGAGGTGAGCTCTGAGCTGCGGAGGTGAGCGGAGCTGCGATGTCGGGGAGCAACGATGACGAGGTTCACGAAGTCGAGGTGAGGTTCGCTGGAGATTCACGAAAGCGAGACCGCACGGGGTTCACGAAGGCGAGACCGCACCGGGTTCACGAAGTCGAGGCGACGAAAAGGCGAGGACGAAGAGGCGACGACGAAGATTTGCTGGAGAGCTTCGTCGTCGACGACGAGGCGATGAAGAGGCGAGGACGACGAGGCGACGAAGAGCTTCGTCACGACGACGAGGCGATGAAGATTTGCTAGAGAAAAAGGCGACGACGAAGAGGCGACGGCGAGCTTTGTCGGGACGAAGAGGCGCAGAGCACAGCCGCCAGAGATTAGGGCTTGAAGGTCTGGAATCGGGTTTGAGACTTCGAGCTTTCGTTTTATTGTGAAAACGGGTCGGGTGGGTTTAATATCTCAGCAACCTAATTCACTCACAAACCCGATAAACCCGACAAAAAATGGAAGTTATCGGGCGCTATTAGCGGTTATCAGCGATAAATCGCCGATAATTGGTCAAAAACGCTAACCGATTACAATTTCCTGTTATCCTAGCGGCAACCTGAAAATTCCGATAAATCGCCGATAAATCCTGATAAATCGCCGATATTTAAAACACTGGTGACAGATACCAAAGGCTGGTGGGAAGGTTGATCTATCTGTATCACACACGTCCCGATATCTCTTTTGCAGTGAGCGTGGTGACTCGCTACATGCATGATCCAAGGAAGGGTCATATGGACGCAGTGTACCATATTCTAAGGTATTTGAAGAATGCCCCCGAAAAATGGCTAATCTTCAGGAAGAATGAACACATGAGCATTGAGGGCTATTGTGACTCTGATTGGGCTAGCTGTGCTGATGACAGGAGGTCCACCTCAGGATACTGCATCTTTATAGGAGGCAACTTAGTCTCGTGGAAGAGCAAGAAGCAGTCGATGGTGGCTAGATCGACAGCTGAGGCAGAGTATAGAGCTATGGCCTTAGGAGTTGCTGAGTTGCTATGGTTGAAGAGTATGCTGGTGGAGCTGAAGCTGGATCAAGGAGCTAAGATGAAGTTGTGGTGTGACAACAAGTCAGCCATCAGTATCGCCAACAACCCAGTGCAGCATGATAGAACCAAACACATCGAGATCGACAGGTTCTTCATCAAAGAGAAGTTGGATAGTGGACTATTGGAGCTAAGTCATGTTTCGACTAAGGACCAGGCAGCAGATTGTCTGACTAAAGGACTTAGCTCAGTAGATATGATTAGAGGATGTGACAAGATGGGCTTGGTAGATATCTTTCGCCCATCTTGAGGAGGAGTGTTGACATATTAGTATTAGTTAGAGACTTATTTGTAAGTTGTGTAGGGGCCTATATAAAGCTCAAGAGATCTCATAATGAATTAATGTTTCTTCATATATTTCTACTTTTAGATTTCATTTAGGATATTTATGGTAAGTAAATGCACTGTGCATTATATCACTCTGATATTTACTATAATATATTTGATAATTCTTCCATATCTATCATTCAATGTGGAATTTATTCATCTGATATACCTCTTATGTTTGAACTTAGAAATTAGGATTCTATCAATATTTTAGCAAGTACTAGGCGGTTTTAGGTGCCAGACCTAGTGCCTAGCACCCAGGCGCCTAGGCAAGCACCTAAGCGACATGTAGGCCTTCTTTGAGCACTGAAATGAAGGTTTCTTTTTAAAAAATTCAGGTTCTATCTATTAGAATATCACAATATTCTAGCCGAAATATTCTCCCAGTAGCCGAAATATTCTCCCAGCCGATTGCATGAACAATTCCGTCCAATGTGCGTAGTGCACGTTTTCGGTGTCCAAGGTGAGTTTGATGTGGTTGTTAATGTTTGAGACGGCAAAAGCCGGGTGAAAAACAGGGTGCTTCGAGCCTGAGGAGCTCGAGTCAAGGGAATTAGTCACGCTGCATGTGGTTATTTAAGCATAAATTCAAATCTAATGGCGAATTAGAGCGATACAAAGCTCGTCTTGTTGTTAATGGCAGGTCTCAACAGGTTGGAATTGACTGTACTGAAACTTTTAGTCCCGTTGTCAAACCCGCCACTATTCGCACTGTGCTAAGTCTTGCTTTATCCAGAGATTGGTCTATCTATCAATTAGACGTAAAAAATGCCTTCCTCAACGGTCATCTCAATGAAACCGTCTACATGCACCAACCACCCGGTTTTCGTGATAAATCTCGGCCTGACCATGTATGCCTCTTAAAAAAATCACTCTACGGGTTAAAACAAGCCCCTCGCGCTTGGTACCAACGGTTTGCTTCTTTTGTCACCACTATTGGCTTCATACACAGTCGCACTGATGCTTCCTTGTTCATATATACAAACGGCAAAGACATGGCCTATCTTCTCCTTTACGTCGATGACATTGTCCTTGCCTCTTCTACTGAAGCCGTTCGACAGTTCATTATTAGCAAGCTGCAAAGCGAATTTTCAATGACGGATTTGGGTCCCCTTCATTATTTCTTGGGTATTGCAGTACACCGCCACTCCACAGGACTGTTTCTTTCACAAAAGAAGTATGCACAAGAAATTGTTCAACGCGCCAATCTCTCCTCCTGTAAAGCTTCACACACCCCTGTGGATACAAAGAGCAAACTAAGCGCGAATTCTGGACCACCTGTTGCCGACCCACTCTTATACCGAAGTCTTGCCGGCGCTCTACAATATCTCACTTTTACCCGCCCAGACATCTCCTATGCCGTCCAACAGATATGTCTTCATATGCATGACCCTCGTGAAGAACATTTTAGTGCTTTGAAACGTATTATTCGCTATGTTAAGGGCACCGCCGAAATGGGTCTTACCCTCTGCAAATCCACATGTTCAAAGCTCACGGCGTACACAGACGCCGACTGGGGTGGGTGCCCCGACACCCGTCGGTCCACATCAGGGTACTGCATTTTCCTTGGCGACACGCTCGTCTCTTGGTCCTCTAAACGACAACCCACAATCTCACGATCCAGTGCTGAAGCTGAATACAGGGGTGTCGCTAACGCCGTAGCTGAAAGTTGCTGGATTCGAAACCTCCTTCTCGAGCTACATAATCCGCTGCAAAAGGCCACAATTGTTTACTGTGATAATATTAGTGCTATCTATTTGTCCGGAAATCCAGTCAACCATCAACGCACAAAACATATAGAAATGGATATTCATTTTGTTCGGGAAAAGGTTGCTAAAGGTCAAGTTCATGTCCTACACGTCCCCTCTCGTTATCAATATGCAGATATTTTTACCAAGGGACTCCCACGAGTATTATTCGACGAATTCAGATCCAGCCTGAGCGTACGTCCGCCTCCCGCTCCGTCTGAGGGGGTGTATTAGAATATCACAATATTCTAGCCGAAATATTCTCCCAGTAGCCGAAATATTCTCCCAGCCGATTGCCTTCCATTTTATAATTATCTATAGTTGTTAAGTTGTTATTAGCATATTCTATTATAGTCAAGTTAAGATTTGTATACCTTAATCTCCTCCTAGAATCTTGCAAAGGAGGCAATATAATTTGTATATATTAGGCTGCACACATCAATGAGAACGCAAGGAGATTACACTATTTTATCTAAGATGAACTTGGATCAAGTTCTTATATTATACGTTTTCACCTGACTTGTATGTTATGCTTAAGCAAGTAATAAATTGTTTTCTGACGTGGTGAGTCAACATAAGTGGGCCACGTTTGTCTAGACGCTCTCAAGAAGTGGGGGACCTAGGTATGCTTAGACCTAGGCGGGCGCCAGACCTCTTTTTAAAATAATGAACAATATATATGTTGATCTTTCACACCAACAAGTTCTCAAAACTTTACCAATCAAATCAAAGCTTTTAACAACTGTAGTCAGTAACTTCTCATAGCTAATTTTCATGGGAAATTCTCACAGCTACTCCTTACAAATAACAACTTTTAAGTTTTCAATGCTATCAAATAAAGTCTATCCTATATCATTGTAGCATGCCCTCTGAAAAGCTTATAATTGACGCTTTGTGTAAAGCAGAAGTCCTTCACGACAACGCAAGACAGAAAAGGTTGGAGACTTATTGAAACCTGAAGGTACGATTGTTTGAAGTTGACATGCACGAAAGAAGCTGACAGAGGCAGGGAGGCACTGAAAGGCGAGGAGTTGTTAGGGGGGAAGAAACTTAGGTTTTTCGTAGTCGAATCTTTAGCATATCACTATCGCGATCTGGGAGAAGGAGAGGAAAAGACAGCGAGAAATAAGGCTTAATTCTACTTAAATACCCTATAGTTTTCCATACTTCGCACTTATATACCCTTAATTATTTTTGTCAATATTTATATACCTAAAGTTTTTAAAATTTGCACTTGAAACTCTCAGCTATGCAAAAACGAGAGCTCCCCGCCTCCACGCCCTCCTCCTCAAAAAAAAAAAAAGCCTCATTCGATGCTGATATGTTAATTTTAAAATATCTTAACTCTTATTATTTTGTTAAATTTATTGTTAAACCTACTAAAATCCTATTTTAGAATAAAATTAGATACATTTAAAAAGGAATTATAGTAATTTTAACAAAAAAATTAACAAAAATTAAGGGTAAGATGTTCTAAAATTAGCATGTGAGTGTGGCGTGAGAATTTTAGAAGGGATATTCTTACCTTTGCATAACGGAGAGTATTTTTAGGTGCAAAGTTTAAAAACTTTAGGGTATATAAGTATTGCTAAGAACAACTAAAGGTATTTAAGTGCAAAGTGTGGGAAGTTATAGGGTATCTAAGTGTAATTAAGCCGGAAAATAATTGAGAAATATGGGTTTTAGTAGGCGAGTCTAGGTTTGAGTCGGTTTAGTGTGGGTATTCGTTAAAATTTTATGGGGGCACCTCTTAATATTCTAACAAATTTCAAAAAACAAAAATAAAAAAATAAAATTGTAACATGTGTGGGTGCCCGTGCCCCTAGTGCCCCCACCTTGGATCTATCCTTGCTGGCATTTTACAGTCATTTCAATGATTTCATAGAGTTAAAGATTTTAAACAACTTGCGTGCTTTGACCTATGTTTTGAGTTTACACAATAGGTAATTTCAATTCTTGTGGTCATAGAGTCAGAAGTTTAAATGATTCTAATGTACTGGATATCACAGTTTCCTTTGGGATATCAAGAATGAAACTATGAACCAATTACTTTCTTCTTAAATAATGTACATTTATGCTGTATGGGTGAGTAGACTTCAGCCGGAATAGAGAATAAATCTGGCTAACTATTGACAGACAGATGCCACTCTACTTTTGGAAGAGACTGTAGAGTTATATTTTGACGCAGAAGGTACAATTAGCCTAACTTTTGGTGGAATATGATCTCCCATCTTGTTCTCTTTCCAAACATTGATAACTCCTACATCTTTACTCTTCTAGTGTGTTTAAGGCTCTATGTTATTTCATTCATAGGGATAGTTCTATGCAATCTGAGAAAATTTTCCAGACTTCTTTTTGACATTGCTTGAAAATTATAATTCTCGGTATTTCAGATATGTGCTTAAGATTAAAATAAAATTTATTAATCTAATTCATGAATGATGTGGTTCACAATTCAAACAATGCATTTGTCCAATTTTACTTTTCTTGAAAATAGTTATAAATGTACAGATGTCACTAGTTTACCATATATGTGTGTACTTATTGTATCAATGATGTAGTGATGTTCATATTAACTGTTTTCCAAATGTTCTTATGTGTATCATATCATATCTGTGCTAATGCAAGATTCAGCCTTTCTTATTAGCATTATATCAGATGTTTTTGCCAATGCTGAATGTTTTGTGTAATACATAAAAAGCGACCTAATTATTTGGGTTAAACACTTTATTTTTTGTCGTCATCGTTCCTTCTTCCTTATGTGGTATGCTTTGCTTTTCCACTTTGTAACTTAATGCTTATCACCCAACAGTTTGACATGCAGAACTGCGAACAAACTGCTTTAACATGGTATCATCTTTTTCCTACCATTTTGGTTTTGTGTCGCTTATTTGTTTTCCAAGTAGCCATTTACATTTGTGGCTATCTTTAGCAAATTGCATTCCACTCTTTTCATGGGACTAGGTGAAATGAACTTACGTTGTATACTATCATTTACATTATTCTTTTTTGTTATCTTCTCTTGATTAAGTGCATATTTCTTGCTTCTTACTTCAGGAAACATCAGTTGCTCATGTTCAAGGCAGTCCTGTACCAGTTATAGAACAGCCACAATCTGAAGAGGACAAGTCCAGTTCAGAGTGCTTCGAAAAGATAAATGCAGACCTCAAAGGTATGTGAAACTATGAAAAACTAAAGCAATTTATCTTCATTTCCAGAAATAGAAGCTGCTTTATTACTTATACATTATTGCTGCAGAGCTACAAATACAGCTGAAACTTCATAAATCGGAGTCCACAAGTACAAATCCTGAAGACTTGGAACTTCTTATTTCTACTGATAATGATATCGAAGAAGAGTGTTATTCCCCTCCAATTTCAGGAGAAATACTTGAAGCATTTATAGATGATGATGATAGGGACTTCTCATACCTACTTGATGTACTCATCAGTTCAGGTATTCATTCTACCAGTACAAATGAACTCTTCAATAAATGCACCATACAGGAATCTCCAGCTGGTAGTGACCTGTTTGAAAAGCTTGAGAAGAAATATGGAGTACTGGTTTCATGGCCAAAACCGGAGAGGAAGCTTTTGTTTGATCTTGTAAGTTATATTTTAGCCGATATTATCGCCCCATCCATTGATCTATGCTCAAAGAAATCAAGGTCGCGTGCGAATCTTGTTGAAGATGTGTGGCAACTAGTGGTCGAGCAAAAGGAGCTCAGTGGTACGCTAGAGGAGGAGTTCTTTTTAGATCCTATGTGGTTAAAATTAGAAGAAGATGTGAATATGATAGGAAAAAAGTTGGAGAGTTGGTTACTTGATAAACTCATGGAAGAACTCCTTTCTGAGTTAATCTGAGCAATTTCAGGCATATCAACTTCTTTGATTTGGTAAGTGAATTGGTTTTGATTTACGTAGTTAATTATCAGTTGTAAACCAGTCTTTCATAGTAGTTTGCAGGCAGACAAAATGTATATGTTCTTGTTAGACAATTTTGATCGCAAGATAAGCCACCATCGTCTAAGTTATCGAGGTCAAATCCATTCTAACCAAAAGGCAAGTAAAGGAAATCCTATTGTGTTAGTGATGTTGAGGACCTGGTGCAAACCAGCTTTTGTAGCAAACTGTGTATATAGTGTATAGTTGTATGTAATTTATCGTGGCGCGTAGTATTTTTGGTGGTGGTGTTTTTTCCCCCCTGCTTATAAACAGACTCTCCTTACTGTAATGTTTTTGTTCGGCGAAACATATCCTTTTCTTCTTCCTGATCAAAGATGGTCTTTATCGGTATTTAGCAAGCAATAAAGCTCTCCTTGATGTTTATTCACCCATTTGTTTTTTTCCTTTAGTAATATTTTATGTTGAACCGTTCCATATTTGATTGTCATTTTTGCTATGATGCATGGTGGCAAACTGTATGTCGCTAGGTAAATTTATTAGCACTGATATGGGTTTTTGTCTTTGCAGGGTTTGCTAGTATCAAGTAGTTTCTATTGCGTGTAAATGGAATAATAGAACAATATTTGCTTGACTATATTACTAGTTTGGCATATTAAACTAATTGCCTATTAAATTTGCTTGAGGTTTATAATCCCACGATGGATTAAACGCCATCGTCATTTGTCTGCGGTGACAAAAAGGAATCTTTAGTTTTCTCATTTTAGATCAGATAAAACTTTTTCTTTGATGTTTGTTCAATAGTTGATGCTTGCTTTAGTAGTCTTCTACATTGAATTGATCTATTTCAAAATTAAGCATGAACATTTGATTACCATCTCTGCTATGATTTACGATGACAAATGTTGGTCGGCGGATTTATTGGCTTCTTCTGAAACTGCAGCCTTGATGTGGGTGCATCTTTGCAGGATTGCTAATGGCTGGTAATTTGTGATACATGCATAGGAAAATTATTAGCTCGCTTTCGAATTTTTTGCAAGAATGATACGGTTTAATATACTAACAAATGTTAGGTGTAGAGATGTTGTTTACTTCAAAAATGTAGGGATGTCATGTGTATACAAAAGCCACACAGAACCTATATTTGGTACCAAGCACAAATTTCATATAAACTCCCTAATTTATACTATCAATTTCCCCTAACACCTCATTTTATTTATTAGCAATTAGCCAATCTCAATTTTTTTTTAAAGAGAGGAGCATTGTTTACAATTTATTTTTTCTAAATTAGAATGGACATCTGGCGGTTCATAAAAAAGGATTATTTGCACAAATTTTGCAGATTGCATATAAACTCCCTAATTTATACTATCAATTTTCATGAACTCCCTAATTTATACCAAGCATCTTTGCAAAGATTGCATATAAACTCAAAATTTTGCAATTTATTAGCAATCCCTAATTTATAGTATAAATAAAATGAGGTGTTAGGGAAAATTGATAGTATAAATTAGGGAGTTTATATGCAATCTGCAAAATTTTCATGGGACTAGGTGAAATGAAACTGCAGCCTTGATGTGGCTAATTGCTAATAAATAAAATGAGGTGTTAGCGTATCAATTTTCATGAAAATTGATAGTATAAATTAGAGAGAGAGAGAGAGAGAAATATGGGTATGTTTGGTACCAAGCACAAATTTTGTGCTTGGTAGTGATGTGTCACATCCTCATCCACTCCCTACTCATGTGAATGTGATCCCAAATTTGAATGAGTGGAGGAGGATGTGACACCTCACTACCAAACACAATTTTTTGTGCTTGGTACCAAGCATACCCATATTTCTCATATATATATATATATATTATATGCAACCTCGACAAAAATAATCGATATATTAAGTTTATTAGTTAATTTTCATGAACTTATCTCGAATCAAGTCAATGCCTAAAAGTTTTTAAATTTTGTACTTCAGTATATTCTAAGATATATTTAGTTTAGAGCAGATTGCATATAAACTCCCTAATTTATTAGCAATTAGCCAATCTCAATTTTTTTTTAAAGAGAGGAGCATTGTTTACAATTTATTTTTTTCTAAATTAGAATGGACATCTGGCGGTTCATAAAAAAGGATTATTTGCACTTTTATACCTCCAAAATTTCATCCTTTTTAAACTTTAATACCCTAAATTTCTACCGTGACGGGTTGATACCACAAAGCTTTCAAATTAAATTCAATTTCAATTTGATATCCCAAAATCCAAAAAAAAAAATCCTTAATTTCTCCTAACTCAAAAAAGTAAAATTTGATTAAAAAATTATACTCTCATTAACATTTCAATGTTACAACATGTTTATAAAATTAAAATTAGTTTCTTTTTGCACTTCTATATGTATCAAACTATCAAATAGAATTTTAGGGCACATAAAAAGAGAAAACTATCAATAAAATAGCAAAATATTTACTCATCGTATGACTTTGAGTGTGCCTTCGATTATTATTTAGAGTACAAACTGGTTTGGTCGTTGCGGCACCAAATTGCAAGAGCCCCTTCGAATTTGAGGGATTAATGAACCATTTAGAAGTTTGAGGGGCTAATATGGCATTATTAAGTCGGTTGTGGAATAAGACAGCTGGATGAATATTCAGTGGGGACCCACGTGGCCAAATAGAATAGAGGCGGGTGCAGAAGGGTGAAGAGGAAATTAGGCCACTAATACGATATGATATTTGTTTGATTTTGTTACTAAGTTGGCAGGGCTGGAGGAGGAATTTTTAAAATAACCCCGTTTACAATAGTAATCGTAAAAAAGACTTATTTCTAACTTATTTTCAGAAACCGACCTGGTTTTAGTCTCAGCGCTAAAACCGGGTTAGTTTCTGGAAAAAAGTTAAAAATAGGTTTTTTGGAATTTAAAGTCCAAAGAGAACTATTTTAAAAATTTGTCCTTCCACTGGATCGTTAATACATCAATGACGGCCTCTTTTCAGATTAGTACAAAACCATTGAGTTCGGATGATATTAATATATACTAATCCAGAAAAAAATCCCCTTCCCTTGTTGCATCAACTATCTCATGCCTAGATTAACACAAGGACAGACACCAAAATGCAGTTAACCCATCAATGATATATAACCAAGCCTTTATTACAACCATGCCGGCCTCTTATTCCACAGCAAGAACTAGTAAGGCAGCGTCACCGAAGGAGGAGGGTGGGGATTTGAAGGCCCAGAGGGAGGCACGGGCGTGTTTCTCGGTAGCATATGACCGAACGAAGAGGTTGCGTCGACGTCGCTATCGCCGTCGCGTTCCCTCAAGATCCGCGAATCTTGATCTTTGTTAATTGTTCTCACCGTCACCCGTGCTACCTCTGACGGTTAGACCCGCCGCACCCTCCACCGTCTCTCCGGCGTACGCCGATATCTCCGATGGAGACGACTAAGGCCGATATCTCTGACTGGTTGTGTATCGGGAATTTGTGAGGATCAGATCAGGTGCGAGATAAAATTACGGGGAATTCCGCCTTATATCTGGGATTGGGATGGTTTTTCTGAGATTGTGCAACCCTTTGCTGGTCTTGTTGAAATGGATGCTGATACTAAAGAGCCTAGGAACTTCTCCGTGGCTATTCTGCATGCTAAGTGCGGGGATATTATCGACGTCCCTGATTTGATCTATGTTTAAGTGGGTAAGCATGCGTATCAGATCTCTGTTTCAATTATATCAGAGGGCGGAAAATCTAGTGGTGGGGAAAAGGGTTCTAAATCAAGAAGATGTTAGAGACTAAAATCTCAAAGCTGTGGAACATCTTGGGATAACTGGAAACATAAATCCAAAATTTTAGCTTCACAATGTGGTATGATATTTGAAGTGAAAAAGTGATTTTAATCCCATAATGCAAGTAAGACAGTTAGAGAGGGAAAGAGCTTAAAAATGAGAGTTTTATTTCTTTGTGGGTTGGCATTTGTTTTTAAAATGATTTGTTCATTGAATGTTGGGGGGTTGGGGATGATAAGAAAAAAATATAGTGTAAAAGGTTTCTGCGTGTCAAATAAATTTGATGTCGTTTGTTTTCAAGAGACAAAAATTGAGGATATTTCTGTGTGTGATTTGAGAAAGTTGGGAGGATCCTTTTGTACTGAATGGAGTTGCTGTAAAACCCCGAAATCTTTTCTATAATAAATATATGTGAATTATTAATAGTGAATAATTCTCTTATGATGAATAATCATATATATATATATGTAATTATCTGTGTTTGAGAACCCAACAAGTGTTTATATGTGAGAGGAATCGAGTTAAAAATCCCAGCATGCATATTTGAGCTGCGCGGTCGACCGCATCGGTCGACCGGGTCGGTCGACCACACAGCGATCAGTTTGAGTTTTCAGGTGCGGGTTCTATCGGGTTTCGGGTCGGGTTTGGGAGTTGGTATATCATCTAACTCAACCCATGAGAGCCTCTCTTCATCTCAGACTTAAAACCCTAGCCCCTTCTTCTCCCTAAAACCCTAGATTTTTGTTTTTGGTGATTTTGGAGGATTTGCAAAGGATTTTCAGCGGGATTTTGGGATTTCAACGAAGATGATCTACCTCCTGCAGATCTAGGGCTTTGGTCAACACCTGAGGCGAGTAACTTCTCGCTCAACCCCCACCCCTTTTTGTTTTCATGTCAAGAATTGAGTTTTATTGGTTTTCTTTGAGCCAAATTCGTATTTTTGAATAGCTAATAAATCATTATGGCATAAAGTATGGAATTGGGGTATTATTTATTTTTAAAACTCACCAATGATTTTTGTTAACAGATCTAGATCTGAAAAATATCTAAAAAGGAGTAAAAACCTTGTTTTTATTGTTAACGATGAGTAGATCATGTTTACATATATATATGGGATCTTGGTGACAAAGTTTTAAAGGTTTATATTCGTGATTTTACTGCTTCATGACTTTTCCATAAGTTGGGTTTTCGTTTAAAAATTTGTGTTTCAGGTTTCGAGCTGATAGAAACCCGGATTTGGGTTTCTGTCCGCTTGGTGGTCGACCGGAGCGGTCGACCACTGAGCTCGTATTAGGGCTGCGGTCGACCGCGATGTTCTGCCGGTCGACCGCGACGTTCTGTCGGTCGACCGTGACGTTCTGTTGGTCGACCGCGAAGCCACAGCGGTCGACCGCCAGTCACGTATCAGAGTGCGATCGACCGGTGCGGTCGACCGCCGAACTGTCTGTTGCCAATTTCCTGTTTTGTGTATTTTTTTTGAGTATTCGACCGGTGCGGTCGACCGCCGAACTGTCTGTTGCCAATTTCCTGTTTTGTGTATTTTTTTTGAGTATTTATTCAGGTTCGAGTGATTTCCTAGATCATCTGACATTGGTATTTAGCCTTACTATGTACCCAGGCATGATAGATGACCTGAGGGTACCAATTGTGGGTATACACACTGATTTGATTGTGAACTGATATAGGTAGATTCCATTATGTATCTTAGCGATATTCTCCCTATTCCACAGTCCTCGTGTTGGACTATAATCCATAGAAGCCCTCGTGTTGGACTATAATCCATTTCAGTCCTCGTGTTGGACATTTACCACTTATCCCATGTGTTCGGAAACCACAGTATCTATTTCCTGTATCGGACATATTTCTTAACCCTGTATATGACTTTCTCACAGGAGTATATGACATGACACTTATATAGATTATAACATGGCATACAGGGAAGAAATAACCTGATGCTCATGTAAGCTATGACATGGCACTGTATTCAAGCTCTGAGATTTGACGTATTTCTTTTATTATTGTTTCCTGTACTAGAACCTCGGGTTTAGCGTTTAGGGATTTACAATTTGAGATACAAGGCATATACATGAGGGTTTTCTTATTTGAATTATTTCGCTCAACGTACCTATGCTCGTGTTGTAAATTTCTAAATACTAAAATCCCCTTTAGTAAAATCAATGATTTTAGATCTATTATGTATTAACTGTATTTTCTTATACAATTAGCCCTGTTCCCTTGGGGTTGGTTGTGATGTTGCTCGGTAGCGCTTTGACGCTCGTTGTCCCTCTCCATTTCAGGTAACGAGCCAGGAGTCCGGAGAGTCGCAGGTTGATGGTGACACACTTTAGTGTTTAGCTATTAGTTATTCTTATGTTGGAGCTCCACTATAGATTTTGTTAGATATTTGAGAGTATTATTTTAGAAGTTGTAAAGGCTGTGTGCCTTATTTTCTTCTTGTTAGATATTTGTATTTGAGACTTGTTGACCACTCCAGTTTAGTTATTCAGACATTGACTATGTATTTCCATTTGTTGGATGATGAGATATTTATTTGATCACTATCGTTTCATCATCCCTTCGTGTATTATCTTTTACTTGCTTTTGTACCTATACCTGTTATTGATTCTACTAGATAGATGTTAATTGTGATGGTGAAACTGTTGCACGGTGTGGTGCATGGCAGGTTTGACATTCTTGGTTTTACCTTGGACTACAGCCTTGTGTGAACCCAGGGGCGTCACAGTTGCCTTCCTGCAAAGGGAGCATCTGATGGGGTGTTAATAGGATGGATTGGAAATCAAAGGAAAACAATTAAAGAGGTTCTAGGGAAATTTGTGATGTCTGTGTGGTTTCAAAGCTTTTCGGATGATACAATTTGGTGCATATCTAATGTATACGGTCCTCATTTATAAAGGGAAAGAAATGGAGTTTTGGTAGGAGGTCGAGGGACATAAAGAATGTGATTAATTTATGGTCCTTGGGTTGTAGCACGTGACTTTAATGTCACGAAAAGTGCGGAAGATAGAAAAATTTGTGTTAATCACAAGAGAGAGATATAAAACTTCTGTGATATAATCAATGAATTGGAGTTGATTGATACTCCTCTGGTTGGAAGAAAGTTTACATGGTCAAGCAAGAGAGAATCTCCAACTTTAGTTAGATTCGATAGATTTTTATACAACCTAGGTTGGGAAAATAAATTTCCTTTATCATGTCAAAATGGTTTATCTACTCATGTTTCTGATCATGTGCGGAATAGTTCTGGAGTTCTTACTAAATGTTCAGCCTACTAAACTGTTTAGATTTGAAAAAAAAAAGTGATTGAAAGAAGATACCTTTAAACTGTGTGTTTCAAAGAAGTCGGGATTTGGCTCCTGTTAAGGACTCTGCAGCTGCTAATATAGTTGGAAAATTGAGATTTCTTAGAAAACAAATTAAAATTTGGGAAAAGGAACATTTCTATAGTGTTAAAAAGACCAAAAAATAGACTCATGGATGAAGATTCATTGGCTCAAAGAAGGTGATCAGAATACTAATTTTTTTCATAAAATGGCGAATGGAAGAAAGAGAACTAATAATATTACTTTTGCTAAGGCAAATAGTATTGAAGTATGTTCTGCAGAGGGGATTGCAGAAGTTTTCTACCAACATTACCAAAAAAAATGGTTATACAATAGGTGAGAGAGTTGATTTTCAATGGCAAAAAAATTTTCCCCTCAAAGAGTTGGGGCTGAAATTTTGGAAGTTCCTTTTTCTTTGAACGAGATTAAGAATGCCATTTTTAATATGGGTAGTGAAAAATCTCCTGGCCCTGATGGTTTCCCTGCACTTTTCTCTTCAAGGGTTCTGGGAAGTGATAAAAGAAGATATAGTGAAAATTTTTAATGAATTCTATGAGGGTACTCTTGACATTGAGAGACTAAATTATGCTTTTATAGTTTTAATCCCAAAAAAAAGAGAATTCTGAAGATGTAGGGGATTATAGGCCTATAAGTCTCTTGAATGTCATATATAAGATTATTACCAAAGTGCTCACTAATAGGTTAAATGATTAAACATGATTTATTAAGGGGAGATTGCTTGTAGATGGTGTGGCAACTGCATAGGAAATTATTTCTGAATGTTGTCAACAAGGTGGAGCAGAAGGATTGTTATTAAATTTAGATTTTTCAAAGTCTTATGACATCTAATAATGTTAAAGTTCCAACATTACGATACGCAGATGATACCCTCCTTTTTTGTAAAGCAGATGTTAATAGTATGGTTGTATTGAATCTGCTTTTATATGGGTATGAATTAGCTTCTAGACTGGAAATTAGATGTTAATAGTATGGTTGTATTGAATCTGCTTTTATATGGGTATGAATTAGCTTCTAGACTGGAAATTAATTTTACTAAAAGTTCAGTGATGAAATCTGCTTTTATATGGGTATGAATTAGCTTCTAGACTGGAAATTAATTTTACTAAAAGTTCAGTGATGGTGTTGGGAGATAATGGTTTGTTACAGAAAGAAATTGCTACATTGCTTAACTGTAAAGACAGTCTTTCCCTTTAACTTACCTAGGCATACCTCTTAGACCAGGAAAATTACAGGAAGAGGATTACCTACCATTGATTGATAAGTTTGAAAAGAGATTGACAACTTGGAAAGGAAAAAATCTGATCTATAGGGGGAGACTCATTTTGGTGAACACTATTCTTTCTAGCATGCCTCTCTTTTGGATGTCATTTTTTATTTTTCCTGGTTGGCTAAGTGAGAGATTAGACAAAATAAGAAGAAGATTTTTTTGGTCTGGGACTCACCAAAAAAACCTGTCACGCCCCGCTTCCCAAAATACACGGGAACCGGAACGTGAACAAGCCCGCGACGTATTAGACTGAGAAGAGATAAGTGCTAGACCCCGTCTTCTCAATCTAATACGCTAAGCGTCAAGAAATATAAAGCGAAGTCACAGGTCCCCGATTACACATAGCAAGAATATAATGAACAACCCAGAACTGAAATAATCCATATCATAAAAGAAATATCATCCGAGACATCAAAATACGGGTCAAACATGCCCTTATACAAAACTGAACAAAAGAATACTAAAGAATATAAAATACAATGATCAAGCCGAAAAGGAAATGCTACAAAAGAAAACGGAGGACCAATAACTAAGCTTCAGCTTCTTCTGCTCCGTCTGCAAGGTACTCCTACTGAGAATCATCTGGCTCCTGGCGATCTCCTAGCTGAACCTGTTCTTCCTCTAAGTCTGACGTACACCAGAGAAAACAGGTGTACGTCAGGTGCATGACGCACGGCAAGACCCGACCCCACAAGAAATAGAATGATCGAAAGCACAAGCGAAAAACGATACGAAAACCGAAATAACAAAAGGACGTGCAACTGGTAATCTAACAAAATCAACATGCAATCCACATGATAATCATAAGAATCCGTGAATCAATCGGGTAATGAAATCATGCAGCTAGAGATCAGAATAATCATCCAAGTCAAAAGGTCATACAACTAGATGGAATTAATACTTAAAAATCTACAACAAGAGACGTAGTACGTCGAGCGAAATAATCCAAACAAGGAAACCCTCATGTATATACCATATGTCTCAAATTGTAGATAATTAAATATTGACCCCGATCTATGTATGATAAGAAAACAACTAGCCATCCTATCACAACTCACTGGTCACTATCTCACACAGAGCCAAAGTTCACTTTATCGGATATTTGGTTAACAACCACATCTCACTAGTACCTCAGACCCGCCCCAGTGCGAAATGATTCACTGGTGCGTGCCTGGAAATCACAATACCACTGCTCCTCAGACCCACCCCGGTGCGAAACGATTCACTGGTGCGAGCCTGGAAATAATCAACAATCACAATATCACATCACCTCAGACCCACCCCAACGCTACACAGGAATTTCGTTGGTGCGAGCCTGGAAATAATCAACAAGCATAATATCACATCACCTCAGACTCACCCCAATGCGAAACGATTCACTGGTGCGAGCCTGGAAATAAATAACAACATATCCGATAACATGAACCAAGACTTTCTCATCCCAAGTCCAAGTTAACAACTCATATCTCACGGATTACTATGGTCAAGCAATACTCACGATTCTTAACTATAACAATGTATAAAAACAATGAATACTATGTAACAGTGTCATGAATCATTAACAGGAAACGTGAACAACTACTAATAACAGTGCAAGATGGAACTACAACTATCAAATAATTACACATGAAATGTCGTAATTTCCAATCGTCATGATCATAAATTTATTAATTCCAAAAATTCTTTTAAAAATTCTTTCTCGTTATATTAATTCAAAACTAACCCCTTTTTCAAAATCAACTTCTTTTCTTATAATAATAATTTTAAAATAAATCTAAAAATATTCTTTTTATGAAAAGTGTCTCGTAATTAATATCATTCATCAACAAACTCACGCAGGCAATTACATATCACAGTCTAATCCATGAAATTAATTACTAACGGATATAAATAATGGAATATCAAATCAAGGGAAGCGGGATCTTGCCACGTAATAATTTGACGAATAAACTAAGAATTTAAATGAAATCAATCGACTGGTTCGGTGGTCTTGCCTACGACAGTAGAGGGGCGTCGGACAGTCGCACAGCGTGGTCTCAACGCGGGGCTGGCGGCGTTCGTCGGAGCAGCGCTCGAGCGTCGGTGCGGCGGCACTCAATGCAGAGTAAGGCTACAAGCAGCGGCGGTTATCGCGCTCGGCGTGAGGGACCGGAGTGATGGCGCATGGCAGGAGCGAGGAGGGCCACGTGCAGATCTGGAGTTAGGATGGGCGGCCTGGGGCTGCTTGGGCCGTGGCGAGGGGAGACGAGAGCTGGAGGATCTCTGGCGGAGCTGTGCGCGTTTAGTTTGCGTCGAGGGAAGGGGGGGAGACCGAAGAGGGATCAAGCGGAAGGAGGAGGACGGGGGGTTTTCGGGGAACGGGGAGCTGCCTCACCGGGCGAAAGAGGGGGTTCTTTCAGGCGGGGCGGGCGTGGGCTCAGGTGGAGGTCTTCGCATTCGCGAGCTCGTCGGCGCGAGAGCCTCAGGTCGACGTTCAGGGCGGTGGCAGGTTTGCGGCTGAGGTGGTCTGACAGCGGAGGAGGCGAGGGTCCGGGTTCGTCGGGGTGGTGGAAGAGGAGTTGGTTTCGGTGCTGGGAGGAAGAAGAAGAAGAAAGAAAAATGGGTTTTCTTTTTGGGGGTGTACTGTTGGAGAGAGAGGGGGCTGATGGAAATAAGAGGGGAGAGGGTGATTGGAGAGAGAGAATGAGTTGTCGAATTGTGAGAGGGGGAGAGAAAAAGGAAAGTATGAGAGAGAGAGAATTACGGGAGTAAAAAGGAATGAGTTTAAAAGTTGATTAGAATTTGATTTGGGAGGGATTAGGAAATGATTAAGGCTGATTGATTGAGAAATAAATTGAGGAAAAATATGGAAGGAATTCAAATTCAAATCAGAGGAAAAAAAATAAGAGAGGAAAAATATTTATTTATTTACTTATTCAGAATATTTAAAAATAATACTTATAATAATAATTAACCATATAATAATATTAGTAAATAATTAACAGCCAAATATTTATATATTTACATATGTACTTATATACTAAGCTCAGGTTTACATTAATAATAACAAGGTCACTAATAATATTAGCTACTAAAAGATTATATATAAAAAAAATCACTAAACCGTAAATTAATATTTAGCAGAATTAAAAATACAAGACTATATATTTTATTATTTATTTATTTTGAAAACTCAAAAAATTCCAGAATTTAGGAAAAGTATTAATAAAATATAATATAATATTTTAAATACTAGAAAAATTATTTAAATACGTATCGAAAAATTACGGTTGTTACACTAGTTCAATATGCAAATCCAAAAAGGAAAAAAAAAATCAATTTTCTAGAGAGATATATATTAAAGGTAAAGAAAATTTCTTATGTAGTACAATTGTGAAGATATGTAATGGGAAAAAATACTTTGTTTTGGTTGGATAAATGGACTAGTGAAATGCCTTTAGCTGCAATGTTTTCATATTTGTATGCTTTAGCTGCTGATCGGTTTATAACTGTTTTCTCTAGTAGAAAAAAGATACATGATAGGTGGAAGGATGTGCATATTCATTTTAAGAGGCAGCTTACAAGACATTTAGTTTTGCAATATTTGGATATGTTGAATTATGTGAATAATGTGAACCTTTCTACTGAGCAAGATCTTAGAAAATGGAAATGGGATGTTAGGACAAACTCGGAGCCCAATAGAGCAGGGTCGTAACAATAGTAGAGTGAAAGTAAAGATAAAAAGAACACACAGATTTACGTGAAAACCCCCCTAAAGAATTTGGGGTAAAAACCAAGGACAATGATTGAAAAATCCACTATGAGAAAAACTTAGGAGATACAATTTCTCTTTTATAAGGATCTCTCTATTTCTCTCTCTCACTCTTCTATATGAGGAGTTGTTTCTGGGATGGATTTTTTCTTAAGAGTTTTGAACCTATTTATAGTGTTTGGGAAAATATTATGCACTAATAAAATATTATTAGTGGTAGGCCCGCCGCCCTTTTTTTTCAATCTTCACTTAACTCTGGATGGTGACAAACTTAGAGTGGTGGGGTCCACTCAAAATATTTTGTCAAAAAATTCGGCTTTAGCCTTCAAAAGGTGCGGCTGACAATCTCCCACTTAAAGATTTGACTGAGTATCAATCATATCTTCACATTATTTTTTCTATCTTGTCATCTTTATTTTGCTCATGTCTCTGACAGACCACAGGAGGATCGACACCAAATAAATTTATCAGTATTAACTGTTTTTGTTAAAAAAATCTGCTAGGTTATCTTTGGTGTGAATTTTCTGCATATCCACTGTTCCTTCTTCCACTTTCTCACGAACAAAATAGTACTAAACTCGAATGTGTTTTGTCTTTGAATGAAAGGCTGGATTTCTTGCTAAATGCAAAGCACTCTGACTGTCACAAAATAGAGAAATCTTCTTTTGTTCATGGCTGACTTCCTCCAGCACCATCTTCAACCACATCGCCTCTTAATTTACTAGCTTGTGTAGCTGCTACATATTCTGCTTTTTTTTGTTAAAGTAGCCATAACTGACTATAGTTTTGATATCTATCTTACAACTCTGCCAGCAAGTACAAACACATAGCATGTGGTGAATTTGCTATTATCACGATCACATACATAATCAGAATCAACATATCCACTGATAATAAAATCTGATCCCCTATAACATAATGCAACATTTGAGGTTCACTTAATGTATCTTAGAATCCTCTTTACAGCATTCCAATGCTCTCTACCAGGGTTCACCATGTATCGACTAACCACTCATATTGCTTGTGCAATGTCTGGTCTTGTACAAATCATAACGAACATTAAACTTCTCACTACTGATGCATATGATACTCGGGACATCTCTATCCTCTCTTCGTCATTGCTAGGACTCATAATGGAGGATAACTTAAAATTAACAGGAAGTGGGGTAGAAATTGACTAATAATCTTGCATCTTAAAGCGCCGCAAGATTTTGTTCAAATAATTCTTTTGAGAAAGCCAAATCTTCCTATTAATTCTATCTCGGTAAATTTACATCCCTAGAATCTTGTTTGTAGATCCTAAATCCTTCATTTTAAATTTCCTAGATAACTGAGCCTTTAATTCTTTGATACGATCTTTGTTGGGGCCTGCAACCAACATGTCGTCAACATACAACAGCCTTTAATTCTTTGATACGATCTTTGTTGGGGCCTGCAACCAACATGTCGTCAACATACAACAATAAAATAACAAAGTTATTTTCACCAAACCTCTTGAAATATGCACAAGGGTCTGAATTAAGTCAGTTGTATCCA
Organism: Asparagus officinalis; assembly: GCF_001876935.1. Lineage (NCBI taxonomy): Eukaryota > Viridiplantae > Streptophyta > Magnoliopsida > Asparagales > Asparagaceae > Asparagus > Asparagus officinalis. The sequence continues at coordinate 7,499,618 of NC_033798.1, forward strand.
AGGCTCATGATGAATGAATCAAATCTCTTATACCAACACCTTGGTGCCTGTTTTAGACTGTATAGAGATTTGTTCAATCTGCAAAACAAGTTCTCTTTTCTCTTTTTCCTTTTTCTTCAAAACCTTCTGGTTGGACCATGTAAATTTCTTCTTTAAGATCTCCATGAAGAAATACTGTTTTCACATCTAGCTGCTCTAGATGTAAGTCAAACATAGCTTTCATAGCCAGGACTATTCGGACTGTTGTAAGTCGAGCTACATGAGAAAATATTTCATTAAAGTTAATACATTCTTTCTGAGCTTATCCTTTCACCACCAATCTAGCACGATATCGCTCCACTTGATCATTGCCATTTCGCTTGATCTTATAGACCCATTTATTTCCAATGATCTTTCTTCTATATGGTAGTGACATAAGTACCCAAGTCTTGTTCTTATGGAGAGCTTCAATTTCTTTCTGCATTGCTGTCATCCACAAAAATGCATCTGTGCTATTTATAACTTCATAAAAAGTTGATGGCTCTCCATCCTTTGTTAGAAGACAGTATGCAACATTACTCTATGTAATATACTCTGAGTGCCAAATCGGTGGTCTTCTCTCACAAGTTGACCTTCGAACTTCTGGAGCTTCGAACTCGACTGCTTCTTGTACATCATGCTCTGGTGTTGCTTCAGAAGAATTTGGATCATTTTCTACCTGAACAGCTACAATCTTTGAGTGCTTCCGTAAGCTGCTTTCTTTTTCTTCACTATGTAGTTGAATTCTACAAAGATAACATCTTTACTAATGATAATCTTACGGGCAGGCGATGCCCCTTTACTCCATCAGCATACCCAAAAATATGTATTTTCTAGATTTTAAATCCAGCTTTATAATTTCTTGGGCATTGTACATTACGTACACTAGACCTCCAAATATATGAAGGTTGGAATAATCAGCTAGCTTGCCAGTCCATATCTCCATCGGTGTCTTTAATTGTATTACAGTTGATGGAGATCGATTCATCACATAACATGCAGTTTTTACTACTTCCGCCTAAAAGACTTTATCCAGATTTGTAGTTACCAACATAGCTCTTGTTCTTTCCAATAGAGTTCTGTTCATCCACTCTGTCACCCTATTTTGTTGAGGAGTATATGCAGTACTGAATTGTCTTTTGATACCTTCTTGTTTGTAGAATGTAAGAAATTCACCGTCTGTGTATTCTCCTACATTATCTGACCTCAAACACTTGATCTTCTTTTCAGATTCAAGCTCGACTCGTGCTTTGTAGGTTTTAAAGACTAAGAACGCATCCGCCTTCTTCTTGATAGGATACACCCAATATCTCCTAGAGTAATCATCAATATAGGATACAAAATATTTTGCTCCTCTCATGGATGTAACTGATGCTTGCCATACATCAGAATGAACCAGTTCCAGAATAGCCTTGCTTCTAGAACTCGATGTGTTGAACTTCAGTCGATGCTGCTTAATTGTAACACAATGCTTGCAGAAGGGAAAAGCTACTGAATTAAGTCTAGGAAGCAGCTTCTGATCGGAGAGAATCTTTAAGCCTCATTCTGACATGTGGCCTAGTTTGCAATGCCACATCATGATTTGTTATTCTCCACGGCTTGTTGATGCTACACATGAATCAGCTTCCTGTAGGGTTTTTTTCCTTGAGTATGTATAGATTTGCAGCTATCTTTTCTCCTCTTATCATAACAAACGCTCCTCTAACAATCTTCATGATCCTATTTTCTATATGAGTTTTGCACCCGAGCTCATCTAATTGTCCTAAAGACAATAGATTCTTCTTCAAGCCCTTAACATGTCGCAAATATTAAAGAGTACATATTATATCATTAAACATTTTGATTTTAATAGTGCCAATACCAGAAATCTCTAAGGCATGATCATTTTTCATGAATACAGATCCTCCTGAGATAGGTTCATATTTGTGAAACCATTCTCTCCAAGAGGTCGTAGCCAAGAGGATGCTGAATCTAGAAGTCATACATCAGCAAATCTCTTTCTGCCTTCATCAACAGTGTTTGCTCCACTTTATAAAATTCCACCATCATCTGACGTGCTAATAACGCATCCTTGAGATGTTGATGGTTCTGAAGACTTTTTATCACCACTCTTCTTATTGTGCCAACACTCCGATTTGACGTGCCCTTTTTTGCCACATATGTAGCATTTGATATTCTTCTTACTTCGTAATTTTGATATACCATAGGTATGACTCCCACTGGAGCCATGTTCCAATGTTCTTCCTCTCGTCATCGTTAAGGCCTCCGCTTGTTGCGAACTTATCTGCATGTCTTCTTTGTTCTTGCGCCGATTTTCTTCCTCTAGAACAACGGCTGCAACATCGTCAAAGACTAGATTGTCCGTAAGGACGTTGTTTGTGAAATTAATGATGACCTGATCATACGAGTCAGGTAGACTCTGAAGTAGAAGTTTTGCATGTTCATTTATACCGATTGCATGCCCTAACGTTGTGATTTGGGAGAACAATGTGTTTAGGATGTTGATGTGATTAGTCATTGATGTAGATTACGCCATTCTCAGAGTGTAAAGTCTATTTTTTAAGAAGATTTTATTGTGCAAGGATTTTTCCTCATATAGTTTTGTTAGAGTATCACAGATTTTTTTTGCTGTCTTCTTCTCCTCTATGCTTGACAGCACCCCGTCTGCTAATGCCAGATAGAGATTTGCAATAACATTTTCATCCATCTCATTTCACTTATTATCATCTATGATGTTGTCCGTCGTTGCACCAATGGCCGCTAGACAATTATCTTTTCTTAAGATGGCTTTTATCTTCAATTTTCACAGTGAGAAATTACTCCCGTTGAATTTCTCGATCTCGAACTTCACCGCCATTGCTTCTACCATGAACAGTAGCTTCTTACTATTTTACGTAAACAGTAACTATATTTATGAACAGTACCAATATTCGTGAATAGTATCGTACTTGTGAATAGTACCATATTTATGAACAGTACCATACTCGTGAATAGGAGCCGTCACCTTCAAAGGTTGAATGATAATCTAACTTATTTTCTGATGTGGAGGATTCACTTTTGGTAGCAGCCACAGAGCATACGATAAGTAGATACACTCACCCTAATACAGACTCTGATACCACTTGTAGGGACAAACCCAGAGCCTAATAGAACAGGTTAGCAGCAATAGTAGAGTGGAAGTAATAAAAAAAAAGATAAACACACATATTTACATGAAAACCCCCCTAAAGAGTTTGGGGGTAAAAACCACAGGCAAGGATAGAAGAATCCACTATGAGAAAAAACTTAGGAGATACAATCTCTCTTTTATAAGAGAAACTCTCTTTATTTCTCTCTCTCTCTCTTCTATATGAAGAGTTGTTTCTGTGATAGATTTTTTCTTAAGAGTTTTGAGTCTATTTATAGTGTTTGGGAAAATACTATGCACTAATAAAATATTATTAATGTTGGGGTCTGCCACCCTTTTTTCAATCTTCACCTAACTCTGGACGGTGCCAAACATAGAGTGGTGGGCCCACTCAAATTTTTTTGTCAAAAAATTCGGCTTCAGCCTTCAAAAGGTGCGGCTGACATGGATCCGGATCCTCTCCTCATGCATAGTATTTCCTAATGTTTCCTAATGCATCCATCCCCTCCATCACCCTCCATCCCCTCCAATGGGTCCCACATATGTAAAATGAATGGCCAAGATTGAACATTAGGAAATATTAGGACACTATGCATGAGGAGAGGATCTCATTTCGGCTGACATGGGAGCCATCCAATGTTTTTACAGTTAAATCCTATTATAATTTTTTGATTGATGGGGGAATTAGGTTTGATCCTATGGATTTATGGAAACACCCAGTCCCTTTGAAGATTAAAATTTTAGTGTGGTTGACTATTAAAAAGAAACTGAATACAAAAGATTTGCTCAATGGAAAGGGTGTTGTGGTTGATAATATTTGTTCTCTATGTGGTGTTGAAATAGAAACACACTCTCACCTATTCATACATTGTCCTTTTGTTTTCTCCGTGTGGAGGTCGATTAAACACAAATTTGGTGCGAGTGATGATTTTACTAGTTTGCAGGAATTATGGTCATCCTGGAGAATATTCTCCGTACCAAATAATTCAAGATTGATGTGGGATATGTATGGCTGCGCTTTAGTTTGGTGTATTTGGAGTGAGAGAAATAACAGAATTTTCTCCCACAAAAGCAAACATGCGTTACAGATTTTGGGACAAATTAGGGCTATTGTTCAATTTTGGTTAGGGAATATGCACATCAGCGAACGCACAAAGATGCATTTCAAGCGCAGACCTAGGGGAGGAATCTCGCCAGAAATGAAAAAAATGATGCGCATGCACAAACATGTAAGGGATTTTAATATTTTCAACTACACCTTTAGGTTGGAGGTGTAGTGTAGTATGTACAACCACTTTTATTAATAGTAGACGCTGAGGTATCTGCGTGAGACCTCATCCTTTTTTTCTAAAAAAAAAGAACGAGAGGAGAATTGTTTACAATTTATTAGCAATTAGCCAATCTCAATTTTTTTAAAGAGAGGAGCATTGTTTACAATTTATTTTTCTAAATTAGAATGGACATCTGGCGGTTCACAAAAAAAGGATTATTTGATCTTTGATACCTCCAAAATTTCATCCTTTCTAAATTTTAATACCCTAAATTTCTATCGTGACATGTTGATACCGCAAAGTTTTCAATTCAACTTCAATTTGATATCCCCAAATCTAATTTTTTTCCCCTCAATTTTGCCTGACTCAAAAAACTAAACTTTGATTAAAAAAATTGTACTCTCATTAACATTTCTATGTTACAATATGTGAATAAAATTAAAATTAGTTTCTTTTTGCACTTCTATATGTATCAAACAATCAAATAGAATTTTAGGGCATATAAAAAGAGAAAACTATCAATAAAAAAGCTAAATATTTACTCATTGTATGACTTTGAGTGTGCCTTTGAAAACTACCAAATTGCAAGACCCCCTTTGAATTTGAGGGATTTATGAACCATTTAGAAGTTTGAGGGACTAATATGGCATTATTGAATATTTGTGGGAAACAACATACCAAATGACTAAGTCGGCTAGGTGTTGCACTATTTTTATATATGATATTATATGATATGATATTTGCTTAATTATGTTACTAGTTTGGCAGAGTATTGCTTTTCATACTTCCTTGAGGATTTCAATCATTATAGATTTAATGGAGGGTCGGAATTTAATTATCTAGAGTTTCTTTCCACTGGATAGTTAATGCATCAATGACGACCTCTTTTCAGATTAGTACAAAATCAGTGAGTTCGGATATCAATATATATACTATTCCAAAAAATCTGCTTCCCTTGTTGCATCAACTATCTCATGCCTAGATTAACGCAAAAAAGGATACAAAAACGCAATTAATAAATTATTGATATATAACCAAGCCTTTATTACAACCATATTGGCCTCTTATTCCATAACAAGAATTAATGAGGCAGCATCACCAGAGGAGGATGTTTATTACAACCATATTGGCCTCTTATTCCATAACAAGAATTAATGAGGCAGCATCACCAGAGGAGGATGGTTAGGGTCAGGCTTATTCCATAACAAGAATTAATGAGGCAGCATCACCAGAGGAGGATGGTTAGGGTCAGGAGTTGAAGGTCCAGAAGGAGGCACAGGTGTATTTCTTGGCAGCATGTGACCGAACGAAGAAGAGATGGCGACACCGTAATCGCCGTCGGGTTCCCTCAAGATTCGTGCTGAGGCTGCTGAGGAGAAAATCAGGATGGCCAAAACCACGGTACAATAAAAAGTCTTCATTCTCTTTAACATTAATGTATGGTTCTCTCTTTTATCAGGAGGCTCTGAGGAGTTTCAAGAGGTTTTATAGGGGAGAGGAGCTGACCAGGGAGCATGGACTCAAGACGGGCATGCATATATTGTAGATTATGCTGTGAAAAGGGAAAGATGCATCCACCGATTAGTTGGCATATCAGAAAAGATTTCGGTACTGCGATTTTTGAAGAGGATCTACTGCCGATGCATGCATACCCCATATATAGCCACTTACATCCCAAACTATTTTGTTGGCGCTTGCATTTTCTTAATTTCATGTTGAGAAGACTTTGGAAAATGTTATTGTCGGTGGGAAAAGAGATTCTTAATTTGAGTCAGCAATCAGTATGTAAGAAGCCTCTCGTGTCTTTTAAAAAAAAATTCAAGAGAAGATACAATAATTTTGTGGACAACATACATATATAGAGTACATTTTCAACCAGAAAATTATAGGTTCTGTTAACAACACATAGTCAGCGAGTAAAAGTTCGTCATCTTCCTCTTCAAAATCAAAACATGTGATTTCTATTGATCTGGTTTATGAAAAAAATCTTTGTTTTTGGGAAATTTCAAAATTATGCTATTTTTGGAAATTTTCATAATTATGCTATTAGAGTAACTGCTGACAGATTAGAAAAGGATTTGAAAGCTTATTGGCCGTTTGATGGGTGTTGGATGTCAGGATGTTTTCTGAGAATGAATTTTTGGTGAAGATTCTACCTTGGGATCAATTGCATGAATTGAGTAAAAAGGGTATAGTAACTCTGAGATCTTGTAGAATTAAGCTTAGAAGATGGTCAGGAGAGGAGGGAGATATAGTTTTATATAGAAATAATAAGATGTGGATAAAATTACAGGGAATCCCACCTTATATCTGGGATTGGGATGGTTTTTCTAAGATTGTTCAACCCTTTGCTGATCTTGTTGAAATGGGTTCTGAGACTAAAGAGTCTGGGAATTTCTCTGTGACTATTCTACGTGTTAAGTGCAAGGAGATTATTGACACACCTGATTTGATCTATGTTTTAGTGGGTATGCATGTATATCATGTCTCAGTTTCAATTATATCAAAGAATGGAAAATATAGGGGTGGGGAAAAGAGTTCTAAAGAAGATGTTAGACTAAAAGCTCAAAGCTCTGGAACATCTTCTGGTGGTTTTTCTTCTAGTGATTCTCAATGGACTGTTAAGGGTGATCATAGGAATGCTCCAGCTGGTAGCCCTGCAATAAAATTGTTGAAGAATCTAAGGTAGAGGAACAGATCTGTCCTTTAAATGTTGGTGAGGGGCAAATAAATTTATCAACATTAACCATAGAGACTACTGCAGAGATATTAAATTCTGAGGATAAGTTGGTGAATGAGGGAATAAAAGAAGATGATATGGAGGAAAACATATGTTTGTTAGAGGAAATGAATATAACGATGGAAAAATATACCGATGTTTTAAGTGAAGGGGAAGAGAAAACAACCTTAGGTGCAGAATTATGGAATCTAACAAGATGTGACTCCAGTGAAGAGACTTTAAAAAAATGATGTTGATCAGTTTGACGTGAAGACAGATGATGTACCTCTTGTAAGGGATATTCAGTATGAGATGATTGTTGAACTAATTTTGTGCCCATTTTGTTTTATTCAAATGAAAAGTTTAGCTTCACAATGTGGTATGATATTTGAAGTGAAAAGTAATTTTAATCCCATAATGCAAGTAAGACAGTTAGAGAGAGAAAGAGCTAAAAACGGGAGTTTTATTTTTGTGGGGTTGCATCTTTTTTGAAATGATTTGTTCATGGAATGTTAGGGGGGTTGGGGATGATAAGAAAAAAAATATAGCGTAAGAGGATTTCAATCATTATAGATTTAATGGAGGGTCGAATTTTAATTACCTAGATTTTCTTTCCACTGGATAGTTAATGCATCAATGACGGCCTCTTTTCAGATTAGTACAAAACCAGTGAGTTCCGATATTAATATATATACTAATCCAAAAAATATGCTTCCCTTGTTGCATCAACTATCTCATACCTAGATTAACGCAAGAATAGACACAAAAATGCAATTAATCAATTATTTATATATAACCAAGCCTTTATTACAACCATATTGGCCTCTTATTCCATAACAAGAATTAATAAGGTAGCATCACCAGAGGAGGATGGTTAGGGTCAGGAATTGAAGGCCCAGAAGGAGGCACAGGTGTATTTCTTGGCAGTATGTGACCGAACGAAGAAGAGATGGTGACACCGTAATCGCCGTCGGTGTAAAACCCCGTAAAATAAAATGAATGAGTTTTTATTGTGAAATATATATTTATATCATAGATGAATATGATAACAAGTATTTGGCGATCGAACAAGTCTATTTATGTGAGAAAAAAAGTGATAAGACCAGCACACAAAACAACTAGCACAACAGTTTTTATGTTCTACGGTCAACCGTTCTAGGCGCGACGGTCGACCGCACAGCGGCCAGACATCTTTTCTCAGTTCAGGTCATATTGGGTTTTAGGTCGGGTTTTTGTGTTAATATATATATTATTATATCCTGGAGACCCTCTTCTTCATCAGCTCAAACCCTAGTAGCCTCCTCCTCCCCTCTTGCAAACCTTAACCCCTTCTCCTTGGTGATTCTTGCGGATTTTGGAGAGTTTGAACGAGATCCAGCAGCTTTCAGCGAAGGAGGACTTTTCCCAGCATTTTTTTAGAGTTTGTCATCACCCCTCAGGCGAGTTTTATCTCACCCAATCCTACACCTATGCTTTTAAACGTTTTTAATGATGTTTTCATGTGACTTGTGAGACTAACATGCTAGTTTATGTATAAAATATAGATCTCTATATTGTATATTGCAAAGAGAACAAGTTTTCAGTTAATAAAGATCACCCATGAATTTCTTAATGTAGATCTAGATCTAAAATTTATTCTAACAAGAGTATTGAAAGAAAAATAATTGTTTTTGAAGGTTTTGACATGAATATGTATGTTTAAAAATGTTTTGTTTTGTCTATAGGGATTAGACTATTTTTTCACATGTTATTGATATGCTAAATCATGTGTTTAGGGTTGTTTGTTTATAAACACGTCACACTCAAAGTTTAAGATTAAACCCATGTAGAACAGAAACCTAAAAATCGTTTCTGCTTCTACACGGTCGACCGCGGTGGACGCGACGGTCGACCGCGTAGCGTGCACAGAAGCAGTAAGTGTCTACTTAGGGCGCGGTCGACCGTGGTGGGCACGACGGTTGACCGCTGGGAGAACAGACAAGCAGAGACTTTCTGCTATCTGTGCGGTCGACCGTGGTGGGCACGGCAGTCGACCGCTAGGGATTTTTTTTGCGTTGTCATGTTGTGCATAGGTTTGTGTGGCCAGCAAGATACCTAGATTATATGAGATTGTTATACACTGATATTAGTGTACATGAGTTTACTACGGACATGAGTCTTAGATTTATTCACCGGAGTATGAGAGTGAATAGTATATATGTTGGTTTCGACATCATTTACATGTTACAGTCCTCGTGTTGGACTATAAGCTATTGAAGTCCTCGTGTTGGACTATAAACTATTGAAGTCCTCGTATTGAACTATAAGCTATTGAAGTCATTGTGTTGGACTATAATCTATTGAAGTCCTCGTATTGGACTAAAATCTACTACAGTCCTCGTGTTGGACTTTAAGCTATTACAGATATATGTATTTGACATATGATAGGTCATTGATAGTATGGCTGAAGATGGAGTTATTACTCCATGTTGTAGATTGGATTTGGTATTTGGCTATTTACAATGTGAGCTAATGGGATAGTTGACATACCCACGCACATGTTGTAAATTCCTAAATATCAAACTCCCATTTCTTTTCACAGTCGATAATTGACTATCTATTATGTACTTACAGCTATTTTCTTATCCTTCTAGCCTTTCCCCCTGGGGTTGGTTGAGATGTTACCTGCTAGCACTTGACGCTCATTGTTTCCCCTCTTTCAGGTAATGAGCCCGGTACACGGAGAACCATGGCTTGATGGAGTTGCTCCAGTAACTATTGATAATCATATTTTATTATAATTTTATACCCTCATTATCTATTTTATATGAATAAATATACCACTAATAATTGCCTTTATCTTTTAATTGCAGGTTAATGAAGAATATATCACAAACTCTAATCTATCAACAAAAACCCGTTGATTAAATGAAGAAATGAAGCAAAGAAGCTCATTGGAAAATTAATTTTCAAATTATCCAAAAGCCCAAAAGAAGAAAAATATCCAAGCCCAAAAGTCAAGCAAAGCCTAAAGTCCAAAGCCCAAAAGCAAACAACAAGGAATTTTGCCGACAGCAAAAGAAGAGAGGTAGGCATCGATGCCTGCATCGATAGGGGCATCAATGCCCGTATCGATGCTCGTATCGATGCCAGCATCGATACCCCTATCGATGCTGGTATCAATACACTGAGCAGTTAGTTACGAATCTAAGGCTGAAATTTGTTGTTTATGGATAAGATTTTAATCCAATGGCTCTCATTCACTGATGTTTACTATAAATAGGGGTAGAGAGTGAGGGGTTAGAGGTGTGAAAAATTTTGTAACTCCATTTGAAGAGGAAGGCTACTCTTAATTGAGAAGACCTTCCAAAAATTGTAACTTTTGTTGCAATTAATAATAATAATTTTTCTCCTCTTTAAATTTTCTTTTCTCCTCTTTGTTGAATGATGAGGATGGAGATGAAGAGCAATTTTAAGGTTTGCATTTCTTTTATTTTCCTTTTTTTATTTCTTTTTTGTAATTTCTTTATTATTGCTTATTAGTTAGATTTACATTTATGCTTGTAGTGTAGATTTATTTTCTTATCTTTTTTATTTCTTTTTGTACTTTAATTTGTAGAGTAGATTTATTTTCTTGCATTTAATTTCTGTAATTTATTTTGTAGTTTAGATTTTTATTCTTTGTAGTTAGATTTATTTCTTGTTCATAGTTTAGATTTTTCTTTTCTTTTTATTTTTGTAATTAGTTCTTTTTCTTCTTTTTTTTTTCTTAAGATGTGAAATTAATTCTTGTAGGAATCTTAGAATTGCATAAAACTAGTCTGATTTTTTTTATATTTTATGAATTATTCTCTTTCACTTAAAATGTTCATGTTTAGGATAATCAACTAGAGAACTAATCGGTAGAAGAAGAATTTGATAATCTATACTTATCTTAAATGGTTTGATAGGTTATACTTATGAATTCTAGGATTATTATCTTATTGTTGTTCTTATCATGAATAGTAATTTTGACTTAGATGATAATTTGATAGGTTATACTTTCCTTAAATGGTTTGATAGTCTATGCTTAATAAATCTAAGTTGAATTATGATAAAAAGTGAATAGTTTATATTTTGTAATTGAAATTAGCTAGTGGATTATATTCTAGATTTCTTACCTCTTTTGAATCCTCCATCTTAACTTTCTTAAATTTTCTTTTCATTTTTTCTTAACTTTCTTAAATTTTCTTTTCATTATTGGTTTTATTTCTTGATTTTATTCATTCTTCTTTCTTGCCTTGTGATTTCATTTATTCTTTGATTCTTATTTCTTTTCTCTAAAATTTAATTTATTGTTACTTGCACATATTCAAAACAATCACTCATCATATCTCTTTTCACAATCATACTTATTCTTTAATCCTATTTTGTCATGCACAAAACATAAGAACCAATTCTAATAATCTCTTTAAATCACCTTCTTCGTGGGATCGATAACTTTTTATACTATAACTTGATTAATTGTGCACTTGTAATTTTGGTACATAATTATGTCGCATTAGCTATTTATAGTTATTATTAGCAGTTTATGTCAGAACTCCACAATAGATGTATTTATGAGCATCTGAGATATTATTTCTAGTTTTGTAAAGGCAATGTGCCTTAAATGACATTTCATTTGACTTCCTATTGTGAGATAGTTGTATCAGTTCAGATGTTTTCTTCTCAGAGATTTATCCATTTATATCAGTAGCGATGATTTTCTTCAGAGTATCTGTTGTTTAGTGTTTCTTCTATATATCCTCTCTTGCCTATTTTGTACCTTCACCTATTGTTGATTCTATTAGATAGATAGTAACAGTGATGATAAAACATGTCATAGCATGGTGTTTGGTGCTTGGCAGGTTTGACATTTTTTGTTTTACCTTGGACTGCAGCCTTGTTGAAACCAGGGGCATCATAGTTAGTATCAGAGCTCTAGTTTCAGTATCCTTAGAATCATCCTGTGTCGAGTCGTGGAGTTAGAGTAGAGTTTCTTAAGATTCATATATAGAGTCCGCTAGAAATTTTTAGAATGAGTGAGGATGTTATATTCACATATTCAAAAATTACGAATATTTTTTTGTAACATTCGCATACTGACGCATTCGCATACCGACGCATGCTCTTTGGACTGTGTAACGCATCGGTCATATTCCAACGTCGCATGATCAGTATTTTTTCCGACATGGTAGAGCGATTTCTCAAAATTTTCATGGACGACTTTTTCATCTTTGGTGACACATTTTCTCAATGTTTACATCATCTTAAACTGGTCCTAGAACAGTATAGGGAGAAAAATCTGACTCTTAATTGGGAGAAATGTCATTTCATGGTCAAACAAGGCATTGTCTTAGGACATGTAGTTTCCAATAGGGGAATCGAAGTGGACAAATCTAAGGTAGATCTCATTTCCAATCTCCCTCCTCCCAAAACAGTCAAAGATGTCAGATCGTTTCTTGGTCATGCTGGTTTTTACCGATGTTTCATCAAGGATTTCAGTAAAATTGCTAGACCCTTGACCAATCTCTTAGCCAAGGATACATCATTTGTCTTCTCTCCTGACTGCCTCAAAGCTTTTGAATATCTAAAAAAGGAGCTAACCACATCTCCTATCATTCATACACCAGACTGGACCTTACCCTTTGAACTAATGTGTGATTCATCTGATTCTGCGATTGGTGCTGTTTTAGGACAACGGTTTGATGGAAAACCGTATGTGATCTACTACGCCAGTAGGACTCTGAATGATGCCCAATAAAACTACTCTGTCACAGAGAAAGAGTTTTTAGCTGTAGTCTTTGCCTTAGAAAAATTCAGGTCCTACCTCATTGATTCCTTAACTAAAGTTTTTACAGATCATGCCGCACTAAAGTATCTTTTGACCAAAAAGGATGCTAAAGCACGACTCATTAGATGGATTCTACTTTTTCAAGAGTTTAATATTCAAATTCTTGACAGAAGAGGAATAGAGAACCCCGTAGCAGATCACCACTCTTGACTCCCAAATGCACCAACATCAACCGTTCCGATCAATGAGCATTTCCCTAATGAACAACTCCTACAAATCCAATCTGTCCCATGGTTCGCTGACATTGTGAACTATATAGTTATGAACCAGATCCCTTCTCATTGGTCCAAACAGGATAGATCCCGTTTTCTCTCCCAAGTAAAATACTTTTACTAGGATGATCCAAATCTGTTCAAATTCTAGGTTTTCAACTTCTAGGTTTTCTTCCTCATCTCCCCAAGGTATATTTTCTAAACTTGATCTTGTAATTTTAATTTTTTTTAATTCATGGATGATTTGGTGATTAAATCATGAATAGTTTTGAATGAGTATCATATTTTATGTTGATTCATGATCAATTCGACAAATTGATGGTTTAATTTGGGGATTTTCCGAAAATTTGGGGATTTTGTTCAAAATCCGAAAATTGGGGGCGTTTATGCAAAATCCGAAAATTTCTTAGGGGTTTGAACTTGGAACTCAATGAGGATATCTTGTACAATAATCTAAAAAAATGGGGTGTTTTATGCAAACCTAGTTGTGGGGGGGGGGGGGGGGGTTGCAAAAATAAACTTGAATTTGGGGTGTTATGTGCAAACAATTCAAAAAAAAATTCCAATCATTTTAACATTTGTAAGGTTTAGCTTATAATTGTAATATCAACATGTATGTTTCACCGATCAAGTTATCAAAATTTTAATATTTTTTTTGTCTAAAAGAACAATTTTGAGGAAATTGTTTGTCCAAAAAATTCTGATAACTTGAAATTAACTCATGTTGAACAATTGGTAGCTAAATCCCTTTCAAAAAAATAAAAAATAAAAAAATAAAAACAATAATAATAATATTGGAATTTTGTTATTAAAATGATTTTTTCTTTCTTTTTCTGTAGATGCCCCCCAGAAAGAAATCTCGAGCAAGTTCATCATCTTCTGATCCATCTGATACCGACATAGATAGACCCACTATTTTAGCCAGAATTGTGAGTCTTAACATTCATTTTGAGAGGGGATTTCAGATGAGTGCATTGCATACATATCATTCCATAGCCACCATGTTAACTGCAGTAGGTCTTAGGAGCATGATGATTAAACCCTTAGAAAAAGCAAGCATTTCATTAGTGCATGATTTCTATTCTGGATGGGAAATTAATCCAGATAGAGAATTTTTAGCTTTTTCTATCGTGAGGGGTGTTAGGGTTATTTTCGATCTTTCCACTATCCGTGCTACCCTTGACCTTGCAGAACCACCCACTGATGTACCAGATTACTTCCATTTAGCCTCCACATTATAGCTTGGTACACCAGAATACAACAACATGTCTGCAACCTTGTGTGGGAGGATCTTTACATCTAGTTTTGGTTCAGAAAATCTCAAACCAGAATATAGATTACTTATTCTTTTCCTGAACTTTGATTTGAAACCCACCACTACATACTCTGTCATTACCCCACACAATATTCTCCTTCTCTTTTGGATAGCCACTGGTTAGCGATTTGATATAGCGAGGATTATATTTGTATGGATGCGCTCATCAGTGGAGAATGTGTTGGATTGGGTCAGGACACAGTCTGCATCACGTACTCAGCTCATTTACCCCTATTTTATCACTAGACTCTGCCATAGATTTCATATTCAAGTGTTCGCAGAGGTAGGTTAGAAGCAGGGAAGGAGTTACTAAATGATCAGACAGTGAGGAGGAGCATTTCAGGAAGAGATCAGTCTGGTCCTTCAGGTAGAGAGCCTCCTCAGCACCAGCCAGTTACACAGGATCCTATTCGAGAGGAGATGGACAGAATGCGGAGTCGCATGGACAGGATGCAGATACAGATGCACAAGATGCAGCGGCATATACACGAGATTCATGGTCAGATGAGCTACTCCACCGATACCCTGACATATTTGGCAAGAGGATGGCAGAGAGAACATGGAGATACAGATGGACCTCCACCTGAGCTTCATAGTTATATCACATCATTTCAGCCAGATGATTTCCCAGGAGAGGATGAGGCGGGACCGAGTTCAGCAGCTGCTGCTGATAATGTGGATGACGATATATCAGGAGATGAGCAGTGAGGGATGTTCTTTTTATTTTACCATGTCTTTGATTTTTATTTCAGCATGTACTTATTAAACTGTGATATTTTAGATATTATTTGCCTTGAGGACACTGCAAAGTATGGGTATGGGGGTGTAAGCTAGTTAGCTTTTGTTTATATTTTGCTAGTTAGTATTGTGTTTCAATATTTTCTCTCAGCATTTTTCTTTTGTTAGTTTTAGTAAAAAAAATAATTATAAAAATATTGTCACTTGCCAAATTAATAGAGTTAAGTAATAATTGATCTAATTGATAGATTTTAAATTTTTTAATTCCTAGTTAGTGACATACTCAAGTTCACCTTTTATGATAACTCCAAATAAAATTCTTAAGAAATAATTTTTCAAGTAGTATACTTTACTTAAGTCTTACCTTAGATTTTTAATTAAAAATAATGAATTTTTTGCATGCTTAACTTAGAGTTGAAAATATTTTTTTCAAGTTATCTTGATTTACACATTTTTTTCAGACTATATATACTTACACACACATATATATATATATTAAAAAAACTAACCTTATAAAAGAAGAGTGCAAAAAATGGGCACAAAAAAAACTCCTAGATTCAAGGTGATTCTATCTTATAAAGCCTAAGTTGACTGAGTAATTAAGCCTAAGGAGTATTTTTATACTTAATGACCTAAGCCCAATTGGGTTAGGATTCATTGGTCCAAAACTCGTTAAATGGTCACTTAGAAAGGCCGTTAAAATAGAAAACAATCACCGAGAATTAAAGAATAAAAAAAATTATATACATATAACACTAACCATTTTTTATATATATTGTTGTTTTGTATATATGGTTTTGAAAAACAATTTTTGATCAAGAGACTTGAATGTTATTTAAAACAAAGAGTTAGCATGTTCTTTTCAAAACTTTTTAATTAAATCTCTAAGATTTGACTTGGTTTTGTATTGCTATAATAAAAAATATTTTCTAAAAGAGTTACATTGGAGTTATATATAAAAACGTTTCTTGATTATTAACTAGCTTCAATTAGAATGTCTAAATATATCAAGGAAAATTAGTTATTTACTGACTTATTTAACTTGGCAAGTTGTCCGAATTTTGTGGGTATATTCACTGTAAACCCTCACGAGACTACAACTCGTCCACTAGGGTAACGTTGGGGGTTTAAAGGCTTGTTGTATGCGCTAAATACAACCGCGATTCATGCGAAAGTGAGTTAGAATTTTCTCTTTATTTTCTCTGCTAGAGGACTAGCAAAAGTTTAGGTATGTGAGTATTTGATAATCACATTTTATTATAATTTTATACCCTCATTATCTATTTTATATGAACAAATATATCACTAATAATTACTTTTATCTTTTAATTGCAGGTTAATGAAGAATAAATCTCAAACTCCAATCTCTCAACAAAAACTCGTTGATTAAATGAAGAAACGAAGCAAAGAAGCCCATTGGAAAATCAATTTTCAAATTATCCAAAAGCCCAAAAGAAGAAAAATATTCAAGCCCAAAAGTCAAGCAAAGCCCAAAGTCCAAAGCCCAAAAGCAAACAACAAGGAATTCTGCCGACAGCAAAAGAAGAGAGGCAGGCATCGATGCCTGCATCGATGGGGGCATCGCGATGCCCGCATCGATGCCCGTATCGATGCCAGCATCGATACCCCTATCGATGCTGGTATCGATACACTAGGTAGTTAGTTATGAATCTAAGGCTGAAATTTATTATTTTTGGATAAGATTTCAATCCAATGGCTCTCATTCACTGATGTTTACTATAATAGGGGTAGAGAGTAAGGGGTTAGAGGTGTGAAAAATTTTGTAACTCTGATTGGAGAGAAGGGCTACTCTTAATTGAGAAGGCCTTCCAAAAATTGTAACTTTTATTGCAATTAATAATAATAATTTTTCTCCTCTTTAAATTTTCTTTTCTCCTCTTTGTTGAATGATGAGGATGGAGATGAAGAGCAATTTGAAGGTTTGCATTTTTTTATTTTCCTCTTTTATTTCTTTTTTGTAATTTCTTTATTATTGCTTATTAGTTAGATTTACATTCATGCTTGTAGTATAGATTTATTTTCTTATCTTTTTTATTTCTTTTTGCACTTTAATTTGTAGAGTAGATTTATTTTCTTGCATTTAATTTCTGCAATTTATTTTGTAGTTTAGATTTTTATTCTTTGTAGTTAGATTTATTTCTTGTTCATAGTTTAAAATTTTCTTTTCTTTTTATTTTTGTAATTAGTTCTTTTTCTTCTTGTTTTTATTTCTTAAGATGTGAAATTAATTCTTGTAGGAATCTTAGAATTACATAAAACTAGTCTATTTTTTTTATATTTTATATTTTGTAATTGAAATTGGTTAGTGGATTATATTCTAGATTTCTTACCTCTTTGAATCCTCCATCTTAACTTTCTTAAATTTTCTTTTCATTCTTGGTTTTATTTCTTGATTTTATTCATTCTTCTTTCTTGCCTTGTGATTTCATTTATTCTTTGATTCTTATTTCTTTTCTCTAAAATTCAATTTATTGTTACTTGCACATATTCAAAACAATCACTCATCATATCTCTTTTCACAATCATACTTATTCTTTAATCCTATTTTGTCACGCACAAAACATAAGAACCAATTCTAATAATCTCTTAAAATCACCGTCTTCGTGGGATCGATAACTTTTTATACTATAACTTGATTAATTGTGCACTTATAATTTTGGTACATAATTATGTCACATCAGCTATTTATAGTTATTATTAGCAGTTTATGTCAGAACTCCACAATAGATGTATTTATGAGCATCTGAGATATTATTTCTAGTTTTGTAAAGGCGATGTGCCTTAAATGTCATTTCATTTGACTTCCTATTGTGAGACAGTTGTATCAGTTCAGATGTTTTCTTCTCAGAGATCTATCCACTTATATCAGTAGCGATGATTTTCTTCAGAGTATCTGTTGTTTAGTGTTTCTTCTGTATATTCTCTCTTGCCTATTTTGTACCTTCACCTATTGTTGATTCTACTAGATAGATAGTAACTGTGATGGTGAAACATATCGTAGCATGGTGTTTGGTGCTTGGCAGGTTTGACATTCTTTGTTTTACCTTGGACTGCAGCCTTGTTAAAACCAGGGGCATCACAGTTAGTATCAGAGCTCTAGTTTTAGTATCCTTAGGATCATCCTGTGTCGAGTTGTGGAGTTAGAGTAGAGTTTCTTAAGATTCATATATAGAGTCCGCTAGAAATTTTTAGAATGAGTGTGGATGTTATATTCACGTATTCAAAAATTATGAATATTTTTTTGTGATATTAAAAGTATTTGTGTGAATGATATATGATATAAATTTCTTATTAATACGAGTTCCATATATGTTTTGTTCGAGGACTTATAAATTTCTTCTATATGCTCAGATGGTCGAACGTGGTAGACCTCGTACCCGGAGAGCTAGTTAGGCAGAGCCACAGCAGGCTCCACCAAAGCCGCAACAGGCTCCACTCGAGCTGTAGTAGGCTCCACCCGAGCCGTAGTAGGCTCCCCAGTATTTGATAGATCTGATGGATCCCATAGCCGCTAGGATGGTTGTGCTTGAGGAGCTTGTGACGAATCACATCACACCACCACCACCACCAGTAGTTCCACCACTGGTGGTACCAGCTATTCCCATTGTGGAGAATTTTTCGGAGGACACACCCGCACCTATCCCATAGGTAGTTGCTGATAGAGCCTCAGAGCAGGAGGCTTGGCTCCGCCTAGTGGAGAGATACCAAAAGATGAGGGCACCAGAGTTTCAGGGATTGTCAGATTCTCTTACGGCACATAAGTGGAAGGAGGATGTGTGTAACATTCTTGAGATACTTAATATAACTTCGGTTCAGAAGTAGAGGCTAGCATCTTACAGTCTCAAAGGTGATGCAGGAAGATGGTATCAGCTACAGTTCACTCCATAGCAGAGGACGACCCTCACCTGAGAGGATTTTGTCTACTTCTTCGATGAGCAGTATATCTCTTCTGCGACACGGGTCGGGAAAGAGCTTGAGTTATCTAGATTGACTCAGAGAAACATGTCAGTAGCTGATTTTGAGAGTAGATTTATGAGTCTACTTCACTTTACGGGTATGTGCCAGACTGGAAAACGCCAGGTACAGATGTTTCTAGCAGGACTTCGCCCTAGCCTTCGTCGATACCTCATTTCTAGGAGGTTTTACTCAGTTCGAGAGGTAGCTGATGCTATCACTTCATAGGAGAATGAGTCAGCTATGTTCCAGAAGGACAAGGAAGGGAATACTAAGGATAAGGGTAAGAATAAGAGGCCATTTTTAGCACCCCCAGCAGCAGCAGCAAGACTCTCATAGGAGAGGACCCCAACAGGATCAGAGAGCGCCTCAGCAGCGCAAGTTTTAGGATACTTATTTTAAGTGTCACAAGCTTGGTCACAGAGCATCAGAGTGTAGCAGTGCACTAGCAGGAGCCCAGCAAGGGAAAGGACAGAATCAGCAGCAGAATCGATTTCAGGGCTGAGGTCAGGGCCAGCAGATGAGACTCGAGGCACCGCAGATTGAGGGATAGGTTCGTGTAGTTCAGGAGGTCCCTCAGTGACAGGTAGTTCCATTTGCTCCACTTCCAGTAGCAGAGCAGCCTCCAGCCACCGGTAGGTGTGGTAGTCCCTCGTGATCATGGTACGAGCATGGCCGTAGTGGAGGGGGCCAGCCACCGGTAGGTGTGGTAGTCCCTCGTGATCATGGTACGAGCATGGCCGTAGTGGAGGGTGCGTTCCTCATTAACTCCTTTCTAGCTCGTATTTTTTTGATTCAGGAGCTTCGCATTCTTTCATATCTTATGCTTTTATGATTAGACTTCAGCTCATAGCTCAGCCTCTATACATTCCTTTGTTAGTTTCCACCTCTCTAGGTGAGATGTCGCTCTTGGAGAGCATTTGTAGAGGTGTGTTATCAGTTTAGACGAGTCTGAGTTTGTTGTTGATCTGATAGTGTTGAGCATGTTAGAGTTTGATGTTACTCTTAGTATGGATTGGTTATCTTTCTGCCATGTTAGTATCGACTGTTTTGCAAAAATAGTCAAGTTGCGAGCATCCGATGGGTCCAAGTTAGTTGTGGCCACCTCTCAGGGGAACCAGTTTGCGGAGTCATTACTGGCGTACATCGAGGAGGTGATGTTTCGGGATCAGAGTGTTGATATATGCAAGACTAGAGTTGTCTCAGATTATCATGATGTCTTTCAGGATATACCTGGGTTGTCTCCTGTGAGAGAGGTTAAGTTTTGTATTGAGTTACAGCCGAGCACAACCCCGATATCCCGAGCATCCTATCGCATGGCACCTACTGAGATGAGAGAGCTACAGACCCAGTTAGATGAGTTGTTAGCTTAGAGCTTTATTCGTCAGAGTCATTCTCCATGGGGAGCGTCGGCCCTCTTCATGAAGAAGAATGATGGTAGTATGCGATTATGTATCGACTACCGTGAGTTGAACAAAGTCACTATCCAAAATAGATATCCTTTGCCTCAGATTGATGACTTATTTGATCAGCTGTAGGGAGTGTAGTATTTCTTGAAGATTGATCTTCATTCTGGTTATCATCAATTACGGGTTCGGGAGATGGATATTCCTAAGACTACCTTTTTGGCTCGATATGGGTCATTCGAGTTTTTGGTCATGCAATTTGGGTTGACCAATGCACCTGCGGTATTCGTAAATTTGATGAACCAGGTCTTCCATCCATACTTGGACCAGTTCGTGATTGTATTTATTGATGATATTAATATCTATTCGAGATTGGATTCGGAGCACGAGTAACATCTACGTTTAGCTTTATAGACCTTGCGGGAGCATCATCTATATGTTAAGTTCAGCATGTGTGAGTTTTGGATTTCTGAGGTCAGGTTTCTTGGCCATGTTGTCAGCGGAGAGGGAATAGCTATGGACCCAACTAAGGTTTCAGCAGTGCTTGATTAGTAACCGCCGACGACGGTTACCGAGATTCGTAGATTTTTAGGGTTAGCTGGCTATTACAGGAAGTTCATTCAGGACTTCTCGAAGATTGTGATGCCACTTACATATCTTACGAAGAAGGGTGTATAGTTTACTTGGAGCATGGAGTGTCATAAGGCCTTTGATACCTTAAAGGCTAAGTTGATTACGACGCCAGTTCTTACTATTCCAAGTAGTGAAAGGACATTTATTGTATACACGGATGTGTCGTTAGCAGGTTCGGGAGGTGTTCTGATGCAGACTCAGAGGGTAGTAGCATATATCTCATGGCAGTTGAGTGTGCATGAGTAGAACTATCCCACTCATGATTTGGAGTTAGCAGCGGTAGTATTCGCACTGAAGGTGTGGAGACACTACTTGTATGGAGTTCAATTCGAGTTATTCACAGACCACCAGAGTCTAAAGTACCTTTTTCTCCCAGAAGGAACTTAATCAGAGACAGTAGCGATGGATTAAGTTCATCAAGGACTACGAGTTCGCGATTCAGTATCACCTGGGGAAGGCGAACGTCGTAGCAGATGCTTTAAGTAGGAAGCGTTGACATCAGGTTGCGGCTTTGAGGTGCTCGTTGTATCGATATCTTCTCACTCTTAGTCAATTCAATTTTAGGCCAAAGATTAGTAGGATCAGTGCATACTTGGGAGCTATATCAGTGCAACCATCTTGGAGGGACAGAGTAGTCAGAGCTCAGTTAGAGGACTCTTAGATTCAAGTCCGGAAGGAGAAGATTTCTAAAGAGCCCAAGGACGATTGGACCATTGGAGCAGATGGAGGCCTTCAGATGAAGGATCGATTTGTTATGGCAGCTAGTGTAGAGCTGAAGAGGGAGTTGTTTGATAAAGCACATCTCACCCAATATACAATGCCTCCAGAAGCCACTAACATATACAAGAACCTGAGGAGACACTTTTGGTGGAATGGTATGCGTAGAGATATTGCAGGATATGTGGCTAAGTGTTTTACCTGCCAGCAAGTGAATGCAGAACACCAAAGACCAGCAGGGACACTTCCGAGTCTACCCATTCCAGAGTGGAAGTGGGCGGATATTTCTATGGACTTCATCATAGGGTTGCCGAAATCGAAGAAGGGGAACTATTCAGTTTGGGTGATAGTAGATTAGTTGATAAAGTTAGCACATTTTATTCCAGTGAGGACTACTTATACCGCTGAGACCTATGTGAAGATATTTATCCGGGAGATAGTTTGATTTTACGGAGTTCCAGATATGATTATATCAGATCTAGGATTAGTTTTCACCTCGCACTTTTGGAGGAGTTTTCAGGATTCATTCGGCAGCAGATTATTGTACAGTAGTATATTCCACCCTCAGACAGATGGTTAGATAGAGAAAGTGAATCAGGTGTTGGAGGACATACCGTGGGCTTGTATCATTGACTTTCAAGACAGCTGGGAGGATCATATTCCATTGATAGATTTTGCTTATAATAATAGTTATCAAGCGATGATTGGTATAGCTCCGTATGAGACATTACACGGGAGGCCCTGTAGATCCCCTATATGTTGGGCTGAGCTGGATGATAGCTTGTTGCTTGGACCAGAGCTTATGAGGCAGACTACCGAAAATGTAGCATTGATTAGGGAGCGTATTCTAGCCGCTCAGAGTCGGCAGAAGAGCTACGCAGATCATAGACGGCGACCTTTAGAGTTTCAGGTGGGAGATTATGTCATGCTAAAGGTATCGTCGATGAAGGGTGTGCAGCAATTTGGTAGACATGGAAAGCTTGCCCCGAGATATATTGGTCCTTTTTAGATTGTTGAGCGTATTGGGGTTGTTTCTTATAGACCAGATCTTCCAACATCGATGTCTAGTGTGCACGACGTATTTTATATTTCTATGCTCAATAAGCACTTACATGATGAGGAGAGACAGCGAGTATTAGATGCTCCGGAGATTGAGCTTCAGGACGATTTGACTACGATTGAGATCTCAGTTTGTATACTTTCCAGAGAAGACAAGAAACTTAGAAATAAGGTGATTCCTTTGGTGAAAGTCCAATGGAACCGGAGAGGATCTGAGGAGATTTCTTGGGAGCGCGAGGCCTTTGGTGAAAGTCCAATGGAACCGGAGAGGATCTGAGGAGATTTCTTGGGAGCGCGAGGAGGATATGTGTCGCGACTACCCACACCTGGAACCGGAGAGGATCTGAGGAGATTTCTTGGGAGCGCGAGGAGGATATGTGTCGCGACTACCCACACCTGTTTGAGCAGGTAAATTGTTTGGATTATATTTTTCCTATGGTTTATGATGATTTTGGGATAGTTATATTTATCTTTAACACTAGAATGGGAGTATTGTCACATGATCCTTAATTATTTGAAATACATGGTATATATGGGAGGTTCCTCGTTTGGATTTTTCGCTCGACGTACTAATTTCTTTTAATTAGGGATTAAGGTGTGAATATTTGTATTCTAGGTTGTTAACTTTAGATAGCACTATGTTCATATCTGGAAATTAATGCTATGAGATGTGTATGTGGGAATTTAATTACTTCCGACATACTTTTCTCATATTATTAATTTTTGAGATACGATTTCAGAATTTCGATGATAAAATTCTTTTAAGGGGGGAAGAATGTAAAACCCCGTAAAATAAAGTGAATGAGTTTTTATTATGAAATATATATTTATATCATAGATGAATGTGATAACAAGTGTTAGGGGATCAAACAAGTCTATTTGGTGATTCTGGCAGATTTTGGGGAGTTTAAGCGAGATCCAGCATCTTTTAGCGAAGAAGGACTTTTCCTAGCGTTGTTTAGAGTTTTTCATCACCCCTCAGGCGAGTTTCATCTCGCCCAATCCTACAGTCATGCTTTTAAACGTTTTTATTGATGTTTTCATGTAATTTGTGAGCTTAACATGCTAGTTTATGTATAAAAATTAGATCTTTATATTGTATATTACAAAGAGAATAAGTTTTCAGTTAATAAAGATCACCCATGAATTTCTTAATGTAGATCTAGATCTGAAATTTATTCTGACAAGAGTTTTAAAAGAAAAATAATTGTTTTCGAAGGTTTCGACATGAATATGTATGTTTAAAAATGTTTCAATTTGTCTATAGTGATTAGACTATTTTTTTCACATGTTATTGATATGCTAAATCACGTGTTTAGGTTTGTTAGTGTATAAACACGTCACACACAAAGTTTGAGATTAAACCCATGTAGAACAAAACCTGAAAAATGTTTCTGCTTCTACGCGGTCGACCGCGGTGGACGCGATGGTCGACCGCTTAGCGTTCACAGAAGTAGTAAGTGTCTGCTTCGGGCGTGGTCAACCGTGGTGGGCATGACAGTCGACCGCTGGGTGCACTGACAAGGAGAGACTTTCAGCTATCTGTGCGGTCGATCGTAGTAGGCACGACGGTCGACCGCTGGGAATTTTTTTTCTACATAGTCATGTTGTGCATAGGTTTGTGTGGCTGGCAAGACATCTAGGTTATATGAAATTGTTATACACTGAGATTGGTGTACATGAGTTTACTACGGATATGAGTCTTAGAGTTATTCACCAGGGTATGAGAGTGAACAATATATATGTTGGTTTCGACATCATTTACATGTTACAGTCCTCATGTTGGACTATAAGCTATTAAAGTCCTCGTGTTGGACAATAAACTATTAAAGTTCTCGTGTTTGACTATAAGCTATTAAGGCCCTCGTGTTGGACTATAATCTATTGAAGTCCTCGTGTTGGACTATAATCTATTGAAGTCCTCATGTTGGACTATAATCTATTACAGATGTACGTATTTGACATATGATAGGTCATTGATAGTATGGCTGGAGATGGAGTTATTGCTCCACGTTGTAGCTTGGATTTGGTATTTAGCTATTTACAATATGAGCTAACGGGATAGTAGACATACCCACGCACATGTTGTAAATTCCTAAATATCAAAATCTCATTTCTTTTCACAGTCAATGATTGACTATCTATTATGTACTTACAGCTATTTTCTTATCCTTCTAGCCCTTCCCCAGGGGGTTGGTTGAGATGTTACTTGCTAGCACTTGACTCTTGTTGTTTCCCCTCTTTCAGGTAACGAGCCAGGTGTACGGAGAGCCGTAGCTTGATGGATTTGCTCTAGCAGCTATTTATAGTTATTATTAGTTGTTTATGTCAAAACTCCACAATATATGTATTTATGAACATTGAGATATTATTTCTAGTTTTGCAAAGGCGATGTGCCTTAAATATCATTTCATTTGACTTCCTATTGTGAGACAGTTGTATCAATTCAGATGTTTTCTTCTTAGAGATTTATCCATTTATATCAGTAGCGATGATTTTCTTAAGAGTATCTGTCATTTAGTATTTCTTCTGTATATTCTCTCTTGCCTGTTTTGTACCTTCACCTGTTGTTGATTCCACTGGATAGTAACTGTGATGGTGAAACATGTCGTAGCATGGTGTTTGGTGCTTGGCAGGTTTGACATTCTTGGTTTCACCTTGGACTGCAGCCTTGTTGAAACTAGGGGCGTCACAGTCAGGTTCCCTCAAGATTCGTGCTGAGGCCGCTGATGAGAAAATCAGGATGGCCAAAACCGCGACACAATAAAAAGTCTTCATGCTCTTCAACATTTATGTATGGTTCCCTCTTTTATCAGGAGGCTCTGAGGAATTTCAAGAGGATTTATAGGGGAGAGGATCTGACCAGGGAGCATGGATTCAAGGCGAGCATGCATATATTGTAGATTATGCTGTGAAAAGGGAAAGATGCATCTACTGATTAGTTGGCATATCAGAAAAGATTTCAGTACCGTGATTTTTGAAGAGGATCAACTGCCCATGCATGCATACCCCATATATAGCCACTTACATCCCAAACTATTTTGTTGCCGCTTGCATTTTCTTAATTTCATGTTGAGAAGACTTTGGAAAATATTATTGTCGGTGGGAAAATGGATTCTTAATTTGAGTCAGCAATCAGTATGCAAGAAGCCTCTCGTGTCTTTTTTAAAAAAAAATCAAGAGAATATACCATAATTTTGTGGACAACATACATATATAGAGTACATTTTCAACCAGAAAATTATAGGTTCTGTTAACAACACATAGTCAGCGAGTAAAAGTTCGTCATCTTCCTCTTCAAAATCAAAACATGTGATTTCTATTGATCTGGTTTATGAAAAAAATCTTTGTTTTTGGGAAATTTCAAAATTATGCTATTTTTGGAAATTTTCATAATTATGCTATTAGAGTAACTGCTGACAGATTAGAAAAGGATTTGAAAGCTTATTGGCCGTTTGATGGGTGTTGGGACGTTTTCTGAGAATGAGTTTTTGGTGAAGATTCTACCTTCGGATCAATTGGATAAATTGAGTAAAAAGGGTATAGTAACTCTGAGATCTTGCAGAATTAAGCTTAGAAGATGGTCAAGAGAGGAGGGAGATACAGTTTTATATAAAAATAATAAGGTGTGGATAAAATTACAGGGAATCCCACCTTATGTCTGGGATTAGGATGGTTTTTCTATGATTGTGCAACCATTTGATGATCTTGTTGAAATGGGTTCTGAGACGGAAGAGTCTGGGAATTTCTCTGTGGCTATTCTGCGTGTTAAGTACAAGGAGATTATTGACACACCTGATTTGATCTATGTTTTCGTGGGTATGCATGTATATCATATCTCTGTTTCAATTATATCAGAGAATGGAAAATCTAGGGTGGGGAAAAGAGTTCTAAAGACGATGTTAGACTAAAATCTCAAAGCTCTGGAACATCTTCTGGTGGTTTTTCTTCTAGTGATTCTCAATGGACTGTTAAGGGTGATCATAGGATTGCTCTAGCAGGTAGCCCTGCAACAAAATTGTGGGAGCAAAGCTAAAGAGTTTTGCAACAATGATATAAAAAACTTTGATTGACCATGAACAAGTACACACTATTGTTGAAGAATCTGAGGTAGAGGAACAGATCTCTCCTTTAAATGTTGGTGAGGGGAAAATAAGTTTATCAATAATACCCATAGAGACTACTGCAGAGATATCAAATTCTGTGGATAAGTTGGTGAATGAGGGAATAAAAGAAGATGATATGGAGGAAAACATATGTTTGTTAGAGGAAAAGAATATGACGATGGAAAAATCTGCCGATGTTTTAAATGAAGGGGAAGAGAAAACAACCTTAGGTGCAGAATTATGGAATCTAACAAGATGTGACTCTAGTGAAGAGACTTTAAAAAATGATGTTGAGCAATTTGAGGTGAAGACAGATGATGTACCTCTTGTAAGGGATATTCAGTATGAGATGATTGTTGAACTAATTTTGTGCCTATTTTGTTTGATTCAAACAATGATAATTAAATCAAAAGTTTAGCTTCACAATGTGGTATGTTATTTGAAGTGAAAAGTAATTTTAATCCCATAATGCAAGTAGGACAGTTAGAGAGGGAAAGAGCTAAAAATGTATTTATGAACATTGAGATATTATTTCTAGTTTTGCAAAGGCGATGTGCCTTAAATATCATTTCATTTGACTTCCTATTGTGAGACAGTTGTATCAATTCAGATGTTTTCTTCTTAGAGATTTATCCATTTATATCAGTAGCGATGATTTTCTTAAGAGTATCTGTCATTTAGTATTTCTTCTGTATATTCTCTCTTGCCTGTTTTGTACCTTCACCTGTTGTTGATTCCACTGGATAGTAACTGTGATGGTGAAACATGTCGTAGCATGGTGTTTGGTGCTTGGCAGGTTTGACATTCTTGGTTTCACCTTGGACTGCAGCCTTGTTGAAACTAGGGGCGTCACAGTCAGGTTCCCTCAAGATTCGTGCTGAGGCCGCTGAGGAGAAAATCAGGATGGCCAAAACCGCGACACAATAAAAAGTCTTCATGCTCTTCAACATTTATGTATGGTTCCCTCTTTTATCAGGAGGCTCTGAGGAATTTCAAGGGGATTTATAGGGGAGAGGATCTGACCAGGGAGCATGGATTCATGGCGAGCATGCATATATTGTAGATTATGCTGTGAAAAGGGAAAGATGCATCTACTGATTAGTTGGCATATCAGAAAAGATTTCAGTACCGTGATTTTTGAAGAGGATCAACTGCCCATGCATGCATACCCCATATATAGCCACTTACATCCCAAACTATTTTGTTGCCGCTTGCATTTTCTTAATTTCATGTTGAGAAGACTTTGGAAAATATTATTGTCGGTGGGAAAATGGATTCTTAATTTGAGTCAGCAATCAGTATGCAAGAAGCCTCTCGTGTCTTTTTTAAAAAAATTCAAGAGAATATACCATAATTTTGTGGACAACATACATATATAGAGTACATTTTCAACCAGAAAATTATAGGTTCTGTTAACAACACATAGTCAGCGAGTAAAAGTTCGTCATCTTCCTCTTCAAAATCAAAACATGTGATTTCTATTGATCTGGTTTATGAAAAAAATCTTTGTTTTTGGGAAATTTCAAAATTATGCTATTTTTGGAAATTTTCATAATTATGCTATTAGAGTAACTGCTGACAGATTAGAAAAGGATTTGAAAGCTTATTGGCCGTTTGATGGGTGTTGGGATGTTTTCTGAGAATGAGTTTTTGGTGAAGATTCTACCTTCGGATCAATTGGATAAATTGAGTAAAAAGGGTATAGTAACTCTGAGATCTTGCAGAATTAAGCTTAGAAGATGGTCAAGAGAGGAGGGAGATACAGTTTTATATAAAAATAATAAGGTGTGGATAAAATTACAGGGAATCCCACCTTATGTCTGGGATTAGGATGGTTTTTCTATGATTGTGCAACCCTTTGATGATCTTGTTGAAATGGGTTCTGAGACGAAAGAGTCTGGGAATTTCTCTGTGGCTATTCTGCGTGTTAAGTACAAGGAGATTATTGACACACCTGATTTGATCTATGTTTTCGTGGGTATGCATGTATATCATATCTCTGTTTCAATTATATCATAGAATGGAAAATCTAGGGTGGGGAAAAGAGTTCTAAAGACGATGTTAGACTAAAAGCTCAAAGCTCTGGAACATCTTCTGGTGGTTTTTCTTCTAGTGATTCTCAATGGACTGTTAAGGGTGATCATAGGATTGCTCTAGCTGGTAGCCCTGCAACAAAATTGTGGGAGCAAAGCTAAAGAGTTTTGCAACAATGATATAAAAAACTTTGATTGACCATGAACAAGTACACACTATTGTTGAAGAATCCGAGGTAGAGGAACAGATCTCTCCTTTAAATGTTGGTGAGGGGAAAATAAGTTTATCAATAATACCCATAGAGACTACTGCAGAGATATCAAAGTCTGTGGATAAGTTGGTGAATGAGGGAATAAAAGAAGATGATATGGAGGAAAACATATGTTTGTTAGAGGAAAAGAATATGACGATGGAAAAATCTGCCGATGTTTTAAATGAAGGGGAAGAGAAAACAACCTTAGATGCAGAAGTATGGAATCTAACAAGATGTGACTCTAGTGAAGAGACTTTAAAAATGATGTTGAGCAATTTGAGGTGAAGACAGATGATGTACCTTTTGTAAGGGATATTCAGTATGAGATGACTGCTGAACTAATTTTGTGCCCATTTTGTTTGATTCGTACAATGATAATTAAATCAAAAGTTTAGCTTCACAATGTGGTATGTTATTTGAAGTGAAAAGTAATTTTAATCCCATAATGCAAGTAGGACAGTTAGAGAGGGAAAGATGTGGGGTTGCATCTTTTTTTGAAATGATTTGTTCATGGAATGTTAGGGGGGTTGGGGATGATAAGAAACAAATATAGCGTAAGAGGATTTCAATCATTACAGATTTAATGGAGGGTCGGAATTTAATTATCTAGAGTTTCTTTCCACTAGATAGTTAATGAATCAATGACGGCCGCTTTTTAGATTAGTACAAGACTAGTGACTTCGGATATTAATATATATACTAATCCAAAAAATC
This sequence comes from Asparagus officinalis, assembly GCF_001876935.1. NCBI lineage: Eukaryota > Viridiplantae > Streptophyta > Magnoliopsida > Asparagales > Asparagaceae > Asparagus > Asparagus officinalis. The sequence continues at coordinate 7,529,766 of NC_033798.1, forward strand.
TGATTCCCTTGTTGCATCAACTATCCCATGCCTAGATTAACACAAGAACATACACAAAAACGCAATTAATCAATTATTGATATATAACCAAGCTTTTATTACAACCATATTGGCCTCTTATTCCATAACAAGAATTAATGAGGCAGCATCACCAGAGGAGGATGGTTAGGGTCAGGAGTTGAAGGCCCAGAAGGAGGCACGGGTGTATTTCTTGGCAGCATGTGACCAAACGAAGAAGAGATGGTGACACCGTAATCGCCGTCGGGTTCCCTCAAGATTCGTGCTGAGGCCGCTGAGGAGAAAATCAGGATGGCCAAAACCGCGACACAATAAAAAGTCTTCATGCTCTTCAACATTTATGTATGGTTGCCTCTTTTATCAGGAGGCTCTGAGGAATTTCAAGAGGATTTATAGGGGAGAGGATCTGACCAGGGAGCATGGATTCAAGACGAGCATGCATATATTGTAGATTATGCTGTGAAAAGGGAAAGATGCATCTACTGATTAGTTGGCATATCAGAAAAGATTTCAGTACCGTGATTTTTGAAGAGGATCAACTGCCCATGCATGCATACCCCATATATAGCCACTTACATCCCAAACTATTTTGTTGCCGCTTGCATTTTCTTAATTTCATGTTGAGAAGACTTTGGAAAATATTATTGTCGGTGGGAAAATGGATTCTTAATTTGAGTCAGCAATCAGTATGCAAGAAGCCTCTCGTGTCTTTTTTATAAAAAATTCAAGAGAATATACCATAATTTTGTGGACAACATACATATATAGAGTACATTTTCAACCAGAAAATAATAGGTTCTGTTAACAACACATAGTCAGCGAGTAAAAGTTCGTCATCTTCCTCTTCAAAATCAAAACATGTGATTTCTATTGATCTGGTTTATGAAAAAAATCTTTGTTTTTGGGAAATTTCAAAATTATGCTATTTTTGGAAATTTTCATAATTATGCTATTAGAGTAACTGCTGACAGATTAGAAAAGGATTTGAAAGCTTATTGGCCGTTTGATGGGTGTTGGGATGTTTTTGAGAATGAGTTTTTGGTGAAGATTCTACCTTCGGATCAATTGGATAAATTGAGTAAAAAGGGTATAGTAACTCTGAGATCTTGCAGAATTAAGCTTAGAAGATGGTCAAGAGAGGAGGGAGATACAGTTTTATATAAAAATAATAAGGTGTGGATAAAATTACAGGGAATCCCACCTTATGTCTGGGATTAGGATGGTTTTTCTATGATTGTGCAACCCTTTGATGATCTTGTTGAAATGGGTTCTGAGACGAAAGAGTCTGGGAATTTCTCTGTGGCTATTCTGCGTGTTAAGTACAAGGAGATTATTGACACACCTGATTTGATCTATGTTTTCGTGGGTATGCATGTATATCATATCTCTGTTTCAATTATATCATAGAATGGAAAATCTAGGGTGGGGAAAAGAGTTCTAAAGACGATGTTAGACTAAAAGCTCAAAGCTCTGGAACATCTTCTGGTGGTTTTTCTTCTAGTGATTCTCAATGGACTGTTAAGGGTGATCATAGGATTGCTCTAGCTGGTAGCCCTGCAACAAAATTGTGGGAGCAAAGCTAAAGAGTTTTGCAACAATGATATAAAAAACTTTGATTGACCATGAACAAGTACACACTATTGTTGAAGAATCCGAGGTAGAGGAACAGATCTCTCCTTTAAATGTTGGTGAGGGGAAAATAAGTTTATCAATAATACCCATAGAGACTACTACAGAGATATCAAATTCTGTGGATAAGTTGGTGAATGAGGGAATAAAAGAAGATGATATGGAGGAAAACATATGTTTGTTAGAGGAAAAGAATATGACGATGGAAAAATCTGCCGATGTTTTAAATGAAGGGGAAGAGAAAACAACCTTAGGTGCAGAATTATGGAATCTAACAAGATGTGACTCTAGTGAAGAGACTTTAAAAAATGATGTTGAGCAATTTGAGGTGAAGACAGATGATGTACCTCTTGTAAGGGATATTCAGTATGAGATGATTGCTGAACTAATTTTGTGCCCATTTTGTTTGATTCATACAATGATAATTAAATCAAAAGTTTAGCTTCACAATGTGGTATGTTATTTGAAGTGAAAAGTAATTTTAATCCCATAATGCAAGTAAGACAGTTAGAGAGAGAAAGAGCTAAAAACGGGAGTTTTATTTTTGTGGGGTTGCATCTTTTTTGAAATGATTTGTTCATGGAATGTTAGGGGGGTTGGGGATGATAAGAAAAAAATATAGCGTAAGAGGATTTCAATCATTATAGATTTAATGGAGGGTCGGAATTTAATTATCTAGAGTTTCTTTCCACTAGATAGTTAATGAATCAATGACGGCCGCTTTTTAGATTAGTACAAGACTAGTGACTTCGGATATTAATATATATTCTAATCCATAAAATCCGATTCCCTTGTTGCATACTCTATCCCATGTCTAGATTAACACAAGAACATACACAAAAACGCAATTAATCAATTATTGATATATAACCAAGCTTTTATTACAACCATATTGGCCTCTTATTCCATAACAAGAATTAATGAGGCAGCATCACCAGAGGAGGATGGTTAGGGTCAGGAGTTGAAGGCCCAGAAGGAGGCACGGGTGTATTTCTTGGCAGCATGTGGCCAAACGAAGAAGAGATGGTGACACCGTAATCGCCGTCGGGTTCCCTCAAGATTCGTGCTGAGGCCGCTGAGGAGAAAATCAGGATGGCCAAAACCGCGACACAATAAAAAGTCTTCATGCTCTTCAACATTTATGTATGGTTCCCTCTTTTATCAGGAGGCTCTGAGGAATTTCAAGAGGATTTATAGGGGAGAGGATCTGACCATGGAGCATGGATTCAAGGCGAGCATGCATATATTGTAGATTATGCTGTGAAAAAGGGAAAGATGCATCTACTGATTAGTTGGCATATCAGAAAAGATTTCAGTACCGTGATTTTTGAAGAGGATCAACTGCCCATGCATGCATACCCCATATATAGCCACTTACATCCCAAACTATTTTGTTGCCGCTTGCATTTTCTTAATTTCATGTTGAGAAGACTTTGGAAAATATTATTGTCGGTGGGAAAATGGATTCTTAATTTGAGTCAGCAATCAGTATGCAAGAAGCCTCTCGTGTCTTTTTTAAAAAAATTCAAGAGAATATACCATAATTTTGTGGACAACATACATATATAGAGTACATTTTCAACCAGAAAATTATAGGTTCTGTTAACAACACATAGTCAGCGAGTAAAAGTTCGTCATCTTCCTCTTCAAAATCAAAACATGTGATTTCTATTGATCTGGTTTATGAAAAAAATCTTTGTTTTTGGGAAATTTCAAAATTATGCTATTTTTGGAAATTTTCATAATTATGCTATTAGAGTAACTGCTGACAGATTAGAAAAGGATTTGAAAGCTTATTGGCCGTTTGATGGGTGTTGGGATGTTTTTGAGAATGAGTTTTTGGTGAAGATTCTACCTTCGGATCAATTGGATAAATTGAGTAAAAAGGGTATAGTAACTCTGAGATCTTGCAGAATTAAGCTTAGAAGATGGTCAAGAGAGGAGGGAGATACAGTTTTATATAAAAATAATAAGGTGTGGATAAAATTACAGGGAATCCCACCTTATGTCTGGGATTAGGATGGTTTTTCTATGATTGTGCAACCCTTTGATGATCTTGTTGAAATGGGTTCTGAGACGAAAGAGTCTGGGAATTTCTCTGTGGCTATTCTGCGTGTTAAGTACAAGGAGATTATTGACACACCTGATTTGATCTATGTTTTCGTGGGTATGCATGTATATCATATCTCTGTTTCAATTATATCATAGAATGGAAAATCTAGGGTGGGGAAAAGAGTTCTAAAGACGATGTTAGACTAAAAGCTCAAAGCTCTGGAACATCTTCTGGTGGTTTTTCTTCTAGTGATTCTCAATGGACTGTTAAGGGTGATCATAGGATTGCTCTAGCTGGTAGCCCTGCAACAAAATTGTGGGAGCAAAGCTAAAGAGTTTTGCAACAATGATATAAAAAACTTTGATTGACCATGAACAAGTACACACTATTGTTGAAGAATCCGAGGTAGAGGAACAGATCTCTCCTTTAAATGTTGGTGAGGGGAAAATAAGTTTATCAATAATACCCATAGAGACTACTACAGAGATATCAAATTCTGTGGATAAGTTGGTGAATGAGGGAATAAAAGAAGATGATATGGAGGAAAACATATGTTTGTTAGAGGAAAAGAATATGACGATGGAAAAATCTGCCGATGTTTTAAATGAAGGGGAAGAGAAAACAACCTTAGGTGCAGAATTATGGAATCTAACAAGATGTGACTCTAGTGAAGAGACTTTAAAAAATGATGTTGAGCAATTTGAGGTGAAGACAGATGATGTACCTCTTGTAAGGGATATTCAGTATGAGATGATTGCTGAACTAATTTTGTGCCCATTTTGTTTGATTCATACAATGATAATTAAATCAAAAGTTTAGCTTCACAATGTGGTATGTTATTTGAAGTGAAAAGTAATTTTAATCCCATAATGCAAGTAAGACAGTTAGAGAGAGAAAGAGCTAAAAACGGGAGTTTTATTTTTGTGGGGTTGCATCTTTTTTGAAATGATTTGTTCATGGAATGTTAGGGGGGTTGGGGATGATAAGAAAAAAATATAGCGTAAGAGGATTTCAATCATTATAGATTTAATGGAGGGTCGGAATTTAATTATCTAGAGTTTCTTTCCACTAGATAGTTAATGAATCAATGACGGCCGCTTTTTAGATTAGTACAAGACTAGTGACTTCGGATATTAATATATATTCTAATCCATAAAATCCGATTCCCTTGTTGCATACTCTATCCCATGTCTAGATTAACACAAGAACATACACAAAAACGCAATTAATCAATTATTGATATATAACCAAGCTTTTATTACAACCATATTGGCCTCTTATTCCATAACAAGAATTAATGAGGCAGCATCACCAGAGGGATTTCTATTGATCTGGTTTATGAAAAAAATCTTTGTTATTGGGAAATTTCAAAATTATGCTATTTTTGGAAATTTTCATAATTATGCTATTAGAGTTAACTGCTGACAGATTAGAAAAGGATTTGAAAGCTTATTGGCCGTTTGATGGGTGTTGGGATGTTTTCTGAGAATGAGTTTTTGGTGAAGATTCTACCTTCGGATCAATTGGATAAATTGAGTAAAAAGGGTATAGTAACTCTGAGATCTTGCAGAATTAAGCTTAGAAGATGGTCAAGAGAGGAGGGAGATACAGTTTTATATAAAAATAATAAGGTGTGGATAAAATTACAGGGAATCCCACCTTATGTCTGGGATTAGGATGGTTTTTCTATGATTGTGCAACCCTTTGATGATCTTGTTGAAATGGGTTCTGAGACGAAAGAGTCTGGGAATTTCTCTGTGGCTATTCTGCGTGTTAAGTACAAGGAGATTATTGACACACCTGATTTGATCTATGTTTTCGTGGGTATGCATGTATATCATATCTCTGTTTCAATTATATCATAGAATGGAAAATCTAGGGTGGGGAAAAGAGTTCTAAAGACGATGTTAGACTAAAAGCTCAAAGCTCTGGAACATCTTCTGGTGGTTTTTCTTCTAGTGATTCTCAATGGACTGTTAAGGGTGATCATAGGATTGCTCTAGCTGGTAGCCCTGCAACAAAATTGTGGGAGCAAAGCTAAAGAGTTTTGCAACAATGATATAAAAAACTTTGATTGACCATGAACAAGTACACACTATTGTTGAAGAATCCGAGGTAGAGGAACAGATCTCTCCTTTAAATGTTGGTGAGGGGAAAATAAGTTTATCAATAATACCCATAGAGACTAGTAGAGGAACAGATCTCTCCTTTAAATGTTGGTGAGGGGCCAATAAATTTATCAACATTACCCATAGAGACTACTGCAGAGATATCAAATTCTGTGGATAAGTTGGTGAATGAGGGAATAAAAGAAGATGATATGGAGGAAAACATATGTTTGTTAGAGGAAAAGAATATGACGATGGAAAAATCTGCCGATGTTTTAAATGAAGGGGAAGAGAAAACAACCTTAGGTGCAGAATTATGGAATCTAACAAGATGTGACTCTAGTGAAGAGACTTTAAAAAATGATGTTGAGCAATTTGAGGTGAAGACAGATGATGTACCTCTTGTAAGGGATATTCAGTATGAGATGATTGTTGAACTAATTTTGTGCCCATTTTGAAGAGCTAAAAATGAGAGTTTTACTTTTGTGGGGTTGCATCTTTTTTTGAAATGATTTGTTCATGGAATGTTAGGGGGGTTGGGGATGATAAGAAAAAAATATAGCGTAAGAGGATTTCAATCATTATAGCTTTAATGGAGGGTCGTAATTTAGAAAGAGCTAAAAATGAGAGTTTTACTTTTGTGGGGTTGCATCTTTTTTTGAAATGATTTGTTCATGGAATGTTAGGGGGGTTGGGGATGATAAGAAAAAAATATAGCGTAAGAGGATTTCAATCATTATAGCTTTAATGGAGGGTCGTAATTTAATTATCTAGAGTTTCTTTCCACTAGATAGTTAATGAATCAATGACGGCCGCTTTTTAGATTAGTACAAGACTAGTGACTTCGGATATTAATATATATTCTAATCCATAAAATCCGATTCCCTTGTTGCATACTCTATCCCATGTCTAGATTAACATCCATAAAATCTGATTCCCTTGTTGCATCAACTATCCCATGCCTAGATTAACACAAGAACATACACAAAAACGCAATTAATCAATTATTGATATATAACCAAGCTTTTATTACAACCATATTGGCCTCTTATTCCATAACAAGAATTAATGAGGCAGCATCACCAGAGGAGGATGGTTAGGGTCAGCAGTTGAAGGCCCAGAAGGTGGCACGGGTGTATTTCTTGGCAGCATGTGACCAAACGAAGAAGAGATGGTGACACCGGGGTTCCCTCAAGATTCGTGCTGAGGCCGCAGAGGAGAAAATCAGGATGGCCAAAACCGCGACACAATAAAAAGTCTTCATGCTCTTCAACATTTATGTATGGTTCCCTCTTTTATCAGGAGGCTCTGAGGAATTTCAAGAGGATTTATAGGGGAGAGGATCTGACCAGGGAGCATGAATTCAAGACGAGCATGCATATATTGTAGATTATGATGTGAAAAGGGAAAGATGCATCTACTGATTAGTTGGCATATCAGAAAAGATTTCAGTACCGTGATTTTTGAAGAGGGTCAACTGCCCTTGCATGCATACCCCATATATAGCCACTTACATCCCAAACTATTTTGTTGCCGCTTGCATTTTCTTAATTTCATGTTGAGAAGACTTTGGAAAATATTATTGTCGGTGGGAAAATGGATTCTTAATTTGAGTCAGCAATCAGTATGCAAGAAGCCTCTCGTGTCTTTTTTAAAAAAATTCAAGAGAATATACCATAATTTTGTGGACAACATACATATATAGAGTACATTTTCAACCAGAAAATTATAGGTTCTGTTAACAACACATAGTCAGCGAGTAAAAGTTCATCATCTTCCTCTTCAAAATCAAAACATGTGATTTCTATTGATCTGGTTTATGAAAAAAATCTTTCTTTTTGGGAAATTTCAAAATTATGCTATTTTTGGAAATTTTCATAATTATGCTATTAGAGTAACTGCTGACAGATTAGAAAAGGATTTGAAAGCTTATTGGCCGTTTGATGGGTGTTGGGATGTTTTCTGAGAATGAGTTTTTGGTGAAGATTCTACCTTCGGATCAATTGGATAAATTGAGTAAAAAGGGTATAGTAACTCTGAGATCTTGCAGAATTAAGCTTAGAAGATGGTCAAGAGAGGAGGGAGATACAGTTTTATATAAAAATAATAAGGTGTGGATAAAATTACAGGGAATCCCACCTTATGTCTGGGATTAGGATGGTTTTTCTATGATTGTGCAACCCTTTGATGATCTTGTTGAAATGGGTTCTGAGACGAAAGAGTCTGGGAATTTCTCTGTGGCTATTCTGCGTGTTAAGTACAAGGAGATTATTGACACACCTGATTTGATCTATGTTTTCGTGGGTATGCATGTATATCATATCTCTGTTTCAATTATATCATAGAATGGAAAATCTAGGGTGGGGAAAAGAGTTCTAAAGACGATGTTAGACTAAAAGCTCAAAGCTCTGGAACATCTTCTGGTGGTTTTTCTTCTAGTGATTCTCAATGGACTGTTAAGGGTGATCATAGGATTGCTCTAGCTGGTAGCCCTGCAACAAAATTGTGGGAGCAAAGCTAAAGAGTTTTGCAACAATGATATAAAAAACTTTGATTGACCATGAACAAGTACACACTATTGTTGAAGAATCCGAGGTAGAGGAACAGATCTCTCCTTTAAATGTTGGTGAGGGGAAAATAAGTTTATCAATAATACCCATAGAGACTACTACAGAGATATCAAATTCTGTGGATAAGTTGGTGAATGAGGGAATAAAAGAAGATGATATGGAGGAAAACATATGTTTACTTTTGTGGGGTTGCATCTTTTTTTGAAATGATTTGTTCATGGAATGTTAGGGGGGTTGGGGATGATAAGAAAAAAATATAGCGTAAGAGGATTTCAATCATTATAGCTTTAATGGAGGGTCGTAATTTAATTATCTAGAGTTTCTTTCCACTAGATAGTTAATAAATCAATGACGGCCGCTTTTTAGATTAGTACAAGACTAGTGACTTCGGATATTAATTTATATACTAATCCATAAAATCCGATTCCCTTGTTGCATCAACTATCCCATGCCTAGATTAACACAAGAACATACACAAAAACGCAATTAATCAATTATTGATATATAACCAAGCTTTTATTACAACCATATTGGCCTCTTATTCCTTAACAAGAATTAATGAGGCAGCATCACCAGAGGAGGATGGTTAGGGTCAGGAGTTGAAGGCCCAGAAGGAGGCACGGGTGTATTTCTTGGCAGCATGTGGCCAAACGAAGAAGAGATGGTGACACCGTAATCGCCGTTGGGTTCCCTCAAGATTCGTGCTGAGGCCGCCGAGGAGAAAATCAGGATGGCCAAAACTGCGACACAATAAAAAGTCTTCATGCTCTTCAACATTTATGTA
>NC_033798.1:7539927-7616964 GCF_001876935.1 Asparagus officinalis
AATCGGATTAGATTAGCATAAGACCCTAATCACCCCCTCTAGGGTCTAACAATGATCAAGTAGTTCACTGACATAGGAGTATAACGACTGTGATTAGAACAGAGACACATCGCATGATAGGCCACTATCAATAAACAGCGTCATTTGCATAAATGACGATGTTGAAATAATCAAGTCGCTCTGTGACATGGGAGTATAACGACTGTGATTAGAATAGAGACACATGACATGGTAGGCCACTATCTTCGATCGTTTTAGGGAGATATAACGTTCGAATAAGATTAGATAACTAATCATCGCATGATAATCATATTTTATTACAGTTTTATACCCTCATTATCTATTTTATATGAATAAATATACCACTAATAACTGTTTTTATGTTTAATTGCAGGTTAATGAAGAATAAATCTCAAACTCTCATCTCTCAACAAAAACCCATTGATTAAATGAAGAAATGAAGCAAAGAAGCACATTGGAAAATCAATTTCCAAATTATCCAAAAGCCCAGAATGAAGTCGTGTAGCCTGTAGAAGCCGGAGAAAATCAAAAATCCAATATGAAAAGAAATCATATTCAAAATGGTTGGCCACAAAGAAACGACGATATCTCCTAATCCGGAAGGCGGAATTTAACATATAATATATGAAAATCGCCTATCTCGACGAGACGAAGCTATCCGTGAAATCAGAATTTGGAAATAGTAGGCATCGTTGTTGGCATCGATGTGGGCATCGATGCTGGCATCGATACCTGCATCGATGCCTGCATCGATACCAGATTACTGTAGCGCGCGTCAATGGCTGATTTTGCTTGTCTTGGGGCTCAAGTTTGATCCAATGGCTCTCATTCACTGATGTTTACTATAAATAGGGGTAGAGAGTGAGGGGTTAGAGGTGTGAAAATTTTTGTAACTCCTTTTGGAGAGGAGGGCTACTCTTAATTGAGAAGGCCTTCCAAAATTGTAACTTTAGTTGCAATTAATAATAATAATTTTTTCACCACTTTAAATATTTCTTCTCTTTGTTGGATGATGAAGATGGAGATGAAGAATTATTTAGAGGTTTGCATTTTCTTTCCTTTTTCTCTTTTATTTCCTTTTTATTGCTTATTAGTGTAGATTTATTTCTATGCTTGTAGTTTAGATTTTATTTTCTTGTTAAATAGCCAAGAGGCTAGAACCCTCTTGCCTTAGATTTATTTCATGCTTATAGAGTAGATTTATTTTCTTGCATTTAATTCTTGCAATTTTATTTTGTAGTTTAGATTTTGCACTTTATTTTGTAGTTAGATTTTAATTTCTTATACTATTCACCTTGAGGCTAGAACCCTCTTGGGTTTAGTTTTTCTTTTTGTTTATTTTTATTTTGTTTGATTCGCCTTTAGGCTAGAACCCTCTAGGGAATCACCATTTTCTTAGAAGTGGGTTCAATTTTAGATTACCCATATCTATAATTGAATCCACCATCTTTAATTTCTTGTATTTTCTTTTATTCTAGAATTTTGTTCTTCATTCTTGAATTTTTTATTTGTTTCTTGATTTTATTCATTTTTCCTTCTCACCTTATTGATCATACTCAAATCCACTCTCACTTACACTTTGCACCTATTTACACACCACTTTCACTCTCTCAATCTCTTCACAATCACATTCACTTATCACTCATATTTGTCACGCACACAAAATAAGAACCAATTTCATATTTTCTCCTACAAAACACCTTCATCGTGGGATCGATATCTTAAATACTATAACTTGACACGGTTGTGCACTTGCAACCTTTTTGGTACATGTTTATGCCGCATCAGTCACTGTCTCATGTGGGAGAGACTACAATGTCCACTGTCTCGGCATAAAGAGACAGCTTCCGGGACTTTGTAACCGTCACTCACTACCTTAAAATGCGTTAAATGCCGTATATTTTGTGGGTAGTGGGCATATTTTCATGGTGAAACTGCCCATTAACGTTAATGAGTGTTCACAAGCAGTTATGGAGCCAAATAGACCCCACAAAACTTGTGAGGCTGTCTCATAGTTGGCGAGACAGCCGTCACTGTCTAGCATAACCGAGACAGTCTACACCGGTCTCATAGTTGGCGAGACAGCCGTCACTGTCTAGCATAACCGAGACAGTCTACACCGTCTCGGCTATGCGAGACAGTGGAGACCGTCCCACCAACAGTGAAACAGTTCCAAATCTTTTTGAGTTGTCTTTTTGTGTCTCTTTTACTTCCTTTTGTTGGATATTTATTAAGAAAAGGCAATTTTGCCTTTGTGTTTTAGTCCCACATCGGAAAATTGAAAAGAATCCTCTTCCCCTCAATCCTATAAATACACCTTTATTCACATTCTAAAAAACAAGAAAAGTTTTCTCCTCTCCTCTGGTTTAAAGAAAATTGTTTTTTCCCCTCTATAAATTTTGTTATTAATTTTTTGGGCAATCTTTTCATCTGAGCTGAAGCTCTGTACTCTCGCCCGAGTACGGAGGCCGGCCGATTCCGGGGGTTTTTACCGCTAGGGGAGAGGGGATTATCTGCGTCAGGGCGATAGGCGGGTCCTCAATCTTCTAGGGCAGTGAATACACGACTGCTCCCGTCAGGCCTGATTTTCTTATCTCTCATTTATTTTGATTTCGGATTTATTTCAAGATATAATCTTAATTTATTTTGATAAATTTCTAACAATCTAGAAGATTGATTATATAACTGTTGATTTATTAAATCAGAAATAAGTTTATCTATAATTAATTGCTTTTAATTATTGCTGAATAATTTCTGTTAACCCGGAAAAAATAGTTAAAAGTTATTGTTCATCAGCATTACTGTTCATCAACATTACTGTTCATCAACGTTACTGTTCATCGAAAAATAATAATAATTTGTTTTGATATTGTTCATCTAATATGATTAATTGTAGCTACTTTCATTTGGTTATCTATTAAATAGCTACTGTTTTGATATTGTTCATCTAATATGATTAATTGTAGCTACTTTCATTTGGTTATCTATTAAATAGCTATTAGAAAATAAAAGGTACTGTTCACCAGAACCTTATTTTACTATTCACTTGGGAAAAATACAATTTTTTTTAAAAAAAAATATTGTGCATCCACGAGATTTGCTGTTACCATTCTTTATGGTTCATCGTACATGTATATTAAACATTACTGTTTATTAAAATTGTTATTGTTCATCCAAAATAACCTTAAACATGTAATTAATTGCTTTAATTACTGTTAATTACTGCATTTATTGTATTTTTTTAATTGTTGATAATTTTGGTAATTAATTTTAATTACAATTAATTGCAACTTGTAACTGATTTTATAATTAATTGATAACAGATCGCCAATTTAAGTACAAAATGAGGTTACCTCCACTATATGTTGTTAAGGAGGAATTATTTCTCTGTTCAAAATGTTTTTTTTAAAAAGAAAATATGCTCTGTATTTGAACGTTGATGATCACCAATAAATAATTTGAGCTTTTAATACTTATTTATGTTTGAAAGTCTCATATGCATGGTTTTGACAAGAATAAAGAAAACAAAATAGATGCTTTGAAATATCTGGATTTGTTCATGGTTTAATGCTTTCATTTCTTTAAACTATGAATATGGTACCTTCTATTATTATTTATGCATCTAATAAGCTTAGTACAGAAGGTGGTAAAAGTGAATGCAGATTTGTTCAGCAACTTAAGTGGCAGCTGTCTGCAGCAGATGAGTTTTACTCTCAAGACATTAAAATCATGAGGTTCGAACATCAATAGGTAAACCCCTCCTCGGCCTTATCCAACATATGCTTGCAGTATAGTTGTTAGGCAAATTAAATGCTTGCATGAAATAATTTAAAGTTTCTATATACTGTTAAGGAACAAAAACTCATTGAGTGAACCGATTCAAGTTTTCTTGGATTAGTTGGTGTCTAAGGCAAGGTTTAAGGGTTGCGTAACGCGCTCTGCAAGGAACGAGGTACTTAATTGATCTTTGATCAACCTCTATTACTATCCTTACCTGGCTAACTACCCGGGTAAAACTTTAATCTTTTCACTTTAGGAGTTTTTGGTTTGGAATAAGAGGAATCAGAATTATGAGAAAAATTCATATGCATTTATTTAATTACGCTTCTTGCATCATATATTGCCTAATGATAAATGATCAATATATGAGCGAACCAAATCAAAGAGGTGCATCTTTTAAAATTCTATTTATATGGTGGATTATATTTCAAATCTTCAAATGTAAAGTTCATCATTTTTATTGCATTTTGATGAATATTGCAATAAATGTTCATATGTCTTTTTAGATAACTTGCATTTGTTACATGATTAATTACAAGGTTTTATGCAAGAATGCACTTGAAAAATTTAAAGCACGTATGTACAAATATTATTATTATTATTATTTGTATAAGAGGTGGTACTAGAAAATGGCAACATAAATTTGGAAGGTCTCCTTTGTAGACAACCAATTTAAATTTGGAAGGTCTCATTTGTAGGCAACCGATTTAAATTTGGACGGTCTCCTTTGTAGGCAACCAATTTGTAACCTCTTATAATAGAAGAATTTTAAAAAATTTTTATGCATTTGAAATTATGAAGTTGAATATATTTTAAGAATAAGAAAATATATTTAAGATAAGGGGGGGGGCGAAATCTATTATGCTCTGCATGTATTTATTATTAATTTCATTCATGTATGTGCATATCATAACTGCAGATTTTTAGTTCGGCACATTAGTTTGAAATGTTCAGATATTAAGGTCAATTCTTTAGACATTAGACTAGTGATGCTTTTATGATCATATGATATGAAGCTATATGTCAATTTCAAACAATATGATAGACTAAGTTACAAATAAGAATTTGATAATAATACATGCTGTGGGCCAAAGTTGTGTATTCAAGCACATCATCTTGTAAGTCTTGCTGAAAAGAATCTTGATGCGACCTTTGCTAAGGGATTTATCCAGGATGTGGTCTCAGGATTCATCGAGGGAGATGGGGTTAAGCCCATAGATGAGCGTCACTGACGCCGGCAACGCAACCCTTATTTTGGAGACGTAGTTTCCCAAAATGTTCGGTTCAATGTCGGTAGAAACAGAGCTAGACTAGGGACACTCGTGTGGGCATCGACCTGGATATATTTATATATCATTATGTATGATTGCTACTACCCCTTCTCTATGATGACGATGCTCCTTATGTGATGACAGCTGGTAGGCTGCAGTTTTAGCTCTTAATAAGTCCAACGCGTGTATTGCGGGGCGTATTAAATAACAGCTTGTAGGTACTCTTGAGGACTACCTACCGTGAGAGGAACGTGATGGCCATGGGTTAGGGCGGGCCTGGCTACCCCGTAGTAAACTCTGCATGCAGTTCGGTTTATTGTGAGCATGGGGCCTTTTACGCCTCAACCCGCTTTGCTCAATAGAATGCAAGGCGTATTGTGTGTGTTTTCATGAATACCTGATAAAGGCGGCCTATTCAAGGACCTAGTCATTATGTCTCAGTTGGCCGATGACTCACTAAGGAAAAGGTTCAAAGCCGAAGCTACCCTCCGAATCACGATTACGAAAGGTTTGCCCAACCTATATTTATTTATATTTCTTGCATTTATTTATTAGTTTCTGAGTCTTCAGCTGCAATATTGCCTTTTTCAGTGGGGGGAACTGTTGGGATATTTATTAAGAAAAGGCATTTTGGCCTTTGTGTTTTAGTCCCACTGAGAAAAATTGAAAAGAATCCTCTTCCCCTCAATCCTGATAAATACACCTTTATTCCATTCTAAAAAACAAGAAAACGTTTTCTCCTCTCGCTCTGCGTTTTAAAGAAAATTGGTTTTTCCCCTCTATAATTTTGTTATAATGTATTTTTGGGGTCAATTTTTTCATCTGAGCTGGAAGCTCTTCGGTACTCTCGCCGAGTACGGAGGCTGGGCCGATTCCGGGGTTTTTACCGCGCTAGGTGGAGCAGGGGGATCATTGCCGCCAGGAGCGATGGCGGTGTCTAATCTTCTAGGCAGGTGAATACACGACTGCTCCCGTCAGGCCTGATTTTCTTATCTCTCATTTATTTTGATTTCGGATTTATTTCAAGATATAATCTTAATTTATTTTGATAAATTTCTAACACCTTTTGTGTTGGATGTCTTCTCTGACAAAGATGATGAAGTTCTCTGACAAAGATGACTATATTTGGAGGAAGATTAGGGTTAGAGTTAGAATTAGGAGAGAGGAGGAGAGGAGGGAGGAGCACACACGAAGGTTGGGGTTAAGGTCAGGGTTAGGAGAGATGAGAGAGGAGAACAAATTAGCAACAGCGTCGGCGACAGTGGTGGGGGACGAGGAGTTAAAGAGAGGGTTGAGTTTGAAGCATGAAGAGAGGAGAAATCTCACCATGGTTATGATCTCCATGAGTGGTTTTTGGGTTTTTACCCCCCCCCCCCCACCCTCTCTTTGTGCTTAGTTGGCAAAGGAATAAGGGCATTGACACAATATTGCCTTGTATATTGGGTTTTATACACAAGAATGAAAGTACATAAGGCTGAGACACATCAAGTTCTCATATTTGGAATCTTAACACAATTTTTTCTTAATTTTAACAAGGGCATAATCATCAACTTGACTAAAGTATAACTAATCCATTCATATGCATGGAATTTTTATTGAAAAGCGAACTTAGCAACAATATCGTTGCCCTATTGACGTTTCCCTTTGATAATTAAGAAATAAGATGGAATAAAAAGTTTAGTGTTAATTGTAAAAAGTGGAAAAAAATACTTAGATTAATTAGAAAAATGGTCTATAATTTTAGGGTTGATTATTAGTATAAAATCACTTTTATGAAGGAAATATTCATCCTGCTTAATAATAAAGTATGCTTTGGATTAATGTGAATTGTCTCTCAAGGTACAACATAGTATGAAAATTCTAGAAAGCAAGTTTGGAAATTTTCCCACAATTATCTATGAAACAACTTTTATAGGGATTGCAGATTTTCTAAGAAAGAAAAAAAACATTGAGAGTAAGAGTCATAAAAAAATTTAAAATATATTTTTTAAATTTTATAATTTTTTAGATGAGGAAAGGTTTTTTTTTTCAACCCAGCTCAAAATCTAACATGAGCCTATGGGAGCTATATTAAAGCCTCTTACTCGTCCGAGTCATTCCTGGTGGGTAAGAGCTGCCTTTCAATAAACACAAGTAAGAAGTGATTTTCCACAATCCTCTATAAAGTGTCTCTTTTAAATGGTGTTTTATTTTTCAAAATTTGCATACAGAACTTTTAAAAATATAGTTATTTATTTTGAAATTTAAAAGACGTCCTTTCAAATGTGAGTGCCTTGGACTTGGTCGGGCCCAAACTCGGCCTAGGCCCGGGTAAGGCCTGGAAAATCCGAGCTAGTCGGGCTCCGGGCCCGGGTTCGGGCTGAGTTGGTGAAGCCCGACCCAAGCCCGGCCCGGCCCAGTTGTTAATTATGTATATATTAGATATATATTTATATTTGTTATATATAATTATAGTATGATATGGTCATTAAAATATACTTATATATACTTACATATAATATATATCTATATACTAATAGGTAAGCAGATATTAATACATACTTATATAAATACTAGGTTTTATGCACGTGCAATACACGTGGTTAAATACCATAATTTAGTATATTTGGTGTATTTCCTAAATAAAATTTGTTTCTCGGTTCCACTTTGATGGTTTTTGCTTATTTATGTCGCTAAACTTTAGCACTGTGATTATTTATTTTCTTTAATGTTCGTTTAAATAAGTTACACCCAATTTAAATAATTTTTGAGTTAATATACTAGCATATGTCGGCTAATAAGTAAGCTATCTAAGTAGGGCTCAATGTCCTCTGTGAGGTTTTTTTAGCGCTACGAGCCCAAATCCGGGTCTCACCCCAGAATCACGAGCTTAATACTTGGGGGTCACCAAGTCAATCAGAGTATCGAAGTGTTGTACGTATTGAGACATGGCCTGCTCAGTTTTCCAATTGTACGAAATACTATTTTTATTCGTTTTAAAAGTGATAATTTGACTTTTTGGTGATCTTTCTCTCGCATATAAATTTGTTTTTATTACTTTTGATTTATGATGGTCTATATCTTTTAGTTTTTTGTAAAACTAGTGTACATTGTATGAATTTATCCACTAAATGAGTTGTGAACTCATTGTATTTTATTTATCTTTTTTAGAGACTTGAGACTAAGTGAAGTTCATGGCTTTCAAACTCTTAGAATGGAGTAAAGAATAAGATTTGTCAATTGCTAATTTGCTTTAGGTGGAAAGTAAATAACGACTTTGATGTTTAGTGATATTTTGGAGATTTTGTATTAATACAATTTGATTCTTTAAGTTAAGCTTTATTTTAAGGTGAGGAATATTTGTTTATCTCAAGTTAGTTGGATTAACATTAACTTTTGGATTATAAAGAATATTAGTTGTTGATTTTGATTCATATGATAAATGAAAATTTGGTGGATATTTTGATATACGTGTGTAGGTTTAGTCTGACTTCACTCTCCATTTGAGGTAGGGAACTCGGGTCGTGAGTCTCGTGACATGATGGTGTCAGACATGCTTCTTTTTACTATCCATAATTTTGATTCCTCTAGGACAACATAACTCTATTTGTCTAAAAGGTGCTCATAATCTTTTCCTCCTTCCACTTCTATTCTTTATTATGCCTTTTATTTCAATTTCTACTACACTGTTTATTTGCTGGGATTAAGGGGGTGTTTGTTTGCATACAAGTGAAAAATGAAAGTGAAAAAGTTACTTTCATTTAACAGTTAATGTGTTTGTTTTCACTAGATTTTATACACGTGCAATGCACACGGTTAAATACCACGATTAAATATTTTTGACTTATTTTTAAACGAAAATTTATTTTTTAGTTCCACTTTAATAGTTTGTGCTCACTTTTGTCTCTAAATTTTTATATCGTGATTTTTTTATGTTTGTTTAAATATGCTACACCCAATTTAAATTTTCGTTTTGATATTTGAATTGACAGGAAACAAATATAATTTGAAGCTAATTTGAATTTTTATATTATTTTGACCGATATGAAACCAAGCCTTACTTGAGAAAGTACAATGTTGCAAAAATAAAAATATTAAAATAGTGTTAGGTGAATATTTAATACCAACAAGGCAAAATGATTGATTAAAAGTATGTTAAATAATATAAAAGAAAATATGAAGTTTGTTTCTAATCATTGATAGACTTCATAAAAAATTATAAATTAAAGACTAATGCTAACTCTAGTATACTTTTATATGATAAAAGCATCCATATAGGCATATAAAAATACTGAAAAAAAGTTCATGAAACTCCCTTCTAAAGATTCCTAATTTCACTCAAAATAATTAAACTATTCTATAATATATTTAAGAAAAAATTATCTTTCATTCCTTCTGTTTTATTTTTTATTAAGCTAAGATCAATCATTCTTTAACTTTTTCTTTTTCCTGGGCAATTCTAGAGTAGTGTCTTCATCATCTACATCGATTGTAACATCAAGCTAGAGTTGCATTTTTTATGTCATTATCTTTCCTCGGTTCGTTAATGTTTAATATTCTTATTTAACTTTACAAAGAAGTCAAATGTATTTCCAATATTCAACACAAACTGCTTAAAATATAGACTTTGATTTTTTTTCTATTTCAATGAGAATAAATGTTAACTTTATATATATATATATATATATATACCTAATTTAGTACTTAAATAAGATTAGAAACTATCTTTTTTATCCTACAATGAATTCTTTTGATGTGCATCCAATAAGAGTTTCTGTTATGTCAATAATATTACCCTTGCTCTATCCCTTGTCATTTTTCACAAAAATTTAAACTAAATACTTACATTTTTATTACCAATTTGCCTTAAATTATAATATTAATATTTAATTTCTTTAATATTTGAAGAACAAAGTATGAAATTTAAGAATACTTATTAATTCTTTTAAATGTTAGGATATTTCTTGCAACTCTAAAATTTTAAGGGAACTTTTTGTAATTACTAAAACTATAGATTAAATTTATGTTTGTATACTTATTAAATTTTAGTGGTCTACTAATAGTTTCCATATTTAATGTGTACTTGTTAAAAATTTTGAAAATTTAGAGTTTTTTTATGATTTTTAAATTTTGAAGAAGTTTTTTTTATAATTTTTGTAACTTTGAGGTTAATTTTGGTAAATTTTAAATTTTTAGGTACTTGAGGGTAATATCTTGAATTCATCTTTTATTATTTGTAAATTTTAGAATTTTAGGGTGATTTTTTATAATTTAAAATTTTGATGTTGTTTCCATAATTTTTGAGATATTACGGGTGTTAATTAAAATTTTAAATTCTTTAGAGGTTGCTATTAATTT
Organism: Asparagus officinalis; assembly: GCF_001876935.1. Taxonomy (NCBI): domain Eukaryota; kingdom Viridiplantae; phylum Streptophyta; class Magnoliopsida; order Asparagales; family Asparagaceae; genus Asparagus; species Asparagus officinalis. The sequence goes on from NC_033798.1 coordinate 7,550,337, forward strand.
TTTAATTTCATGTTATTTACTTTAAGTTTTGAAATGTTAGAAATTTTTTTGTGCATCATGGTAATCTCTTAAATTCATCTATGTTGTTTACAAGTTTTGAAATTTTAGAATTTCAGGGTGCTTGTTTGTGAACTTTTGAGAGCGTTTCTATAATTTTTGAGATATTGATATGCTAACTGCAAATTTTAAATTCTTTATAAGCGGCTGTTAATTTCTTAATTTTATGTTTGTTATTCTAAGTTTTGAGACATCGCGATGGTTTTTATAACTTTAAACTTTTAAGGATATTTTGTGTAATTTTTAAACTTTTTAGGTTTTTTTGCAATACTTCTTGTATTATAGTATGTGAGCTATGTATAACTTTTTTATCTTAATAAACTAATACCATAAAATTGTTTTATATATATTATTAATATTATTTTTTTAAATTGTTAAGTTATAGATAGTTCACGTAAGATTAGGATAGGATGTAATTATGCTTAGGATAGATTAATATATAAATGAAATATTTAAAATAATGAAGGGTAATATTGACTATTGAATGATTTTCTTGAACTCGTGCTTTTAAAGGAAGTATGATGTAAGTGGTTATGAAAGTGAGATGTAAGAAAGTTGCTACATATGATTTAATGCAATTTTAACTTCCCCTAAAAAATGGTGATGTCACATGAAAATGATAAAAAAATAACTAATTTAATTAAATAATTTTAATTATACTATCTAATTAATCTTATTTTGTCACGTCATCTCCACATTGAACTTTCGATAATAATTTAATTTTTTAAACAAACACTGTATTTTACTTGCATGCTGACATGGATGTAAAAATAATTTGTAAAAAAATAACTTATATATTTTAAATTTACTTTCAGATCGCCAAACAACCACTTGAGGGTATTTCAAGGGGATAGGGAGAGCGAATGCTTAACCTTGCTGCTCACAGATTTTTTTTACTTTTTTACCTTCTCGATTTCTTCTCTTCTTCCTAGGTTCAAGGGTAGTTTGGGGAGATGGTCATTGAAATTTCAGCCCCCTCTTCTTGTTTATATTTTCAAGCTCCCATCTTGATAATCCATCAAGAAAGCATCGGGGGCCTAGCCTCAGATTCTCAGAAGATACGACTGTGCTCAGATTCCCAGATTCTCAAAAAGTGTAGGATTCTCATTGCATGAAGGTTTTAGCTCAATTTCTGGGGTTATTATTTTGTTGATGTGTAAGCAATTTCTTGGTCATCTGCTATAGTTTAGGAAAATTGCTTTTCAGAATTTTAGATTTTGTGGGGACCGGGGGGTTGTTTGTAGGGGTGTTATCGGAGCGGATACGGCTCGGATATCGCACTTACCATATTCATATCCGCTTTTTATAAACGGATACGGATACGGATCATTCTCGGTAAGGAAAAACATTAACCATATCCGCACTTATCGGAAACGGATACGGATCGGATATTTGAGAATCGGATCGGATATGATCACGGATACAAACGGATACTCACATATAATTAGAATTACAACTAAATAGGTAAATGTATGTGGTTGTAGGCTTCTCCTTAATTTACATATAATTAGAATTACTGAAATTGAGCACAAATCTATTACTATTAGACATATAATGTTCATCCACGGATTCAACAGTAGGTTCAACATTAGGCTCAACAGTTTGTTCTTCGTTAGACGCTTGAATCGAAAGATTATACATGATTTCTATTCAATTAAATTAAAAAAACTTAATCAAAAATCTTATACACATGATATATATATCATATTGATTATTGGCAATAAATAAAAAATGGGGTTTTGAATCGACCTTATGGAGAACAGCGGATCGACGGCAAAGACGAAGGGCGAACGGCTGGACGAGACAAGGCCAACCGAGGATCTGATGGCTGGAGATGAGATACTTAATATATATGAAAAGTAATTGGCTTCGATTTTACGATATGCATGAGATACTTAATATATATGAAAAGCAATTGGCTTCAATTTTACAATATTTGAATGATTGCTTAACTGCAAAAGGAATTGTGAGAGAGCACTTTTGCTTGCAAGCATACATGACGAATCTATTTCTGCAGATTTTGCGAAATTCTCGCAAAGTTAGAATCGGAATTTAATTACTTACGCTCTGGAGAGCGCTAGCATCACCCCCAATTATTCGCAAAAAAAATTGAGATTATTTTCCGCTAAATCCTAGAAAAACAACTTCTTTCCCAATACAAAAGTATAAAGCAGCTAAATTTAACCAATGTACAGAACCATAGAGCCCTAAATTGAGAGGGGGGAAATACCATGGTGAATTGAGTCATTGACATGATTCTCGGCGACTGGAGATTTTTGGGGGCCAGTTTGCGGTTAACACGCGAGCCCTAAAAAAAGAGGATGATGTCAAAAGAAATCTACAACCCTGTTGGTATTTGGACTGTGCGGACTTCAATAGCGGGGTGTTTTCGGTATCGACTCTCTTGGCCCAGTTCAGTTGGGGTCTTTTGATCTCAATCGGATAATTTCATGCAGGGCGAAGTCGAGCTCGAACGGCGAAGACAAACGGCGAAGTCCAGCGGCGAACAACGAAGTCGAACGGCAAAGATGAATGGGCTAACGGCGAAGTCGAACGGCGAAGACGAACGGCGAACGGCAAACTTGAGTAGAGGGAGGCGGAATGGATTGGGATTTGGGCGCCGTAGGAGCAGCCAGAGAGGGACGCTCACGCTAGGGTAAAGAACTTTTGTTCTTAGAGGTTTGGGTTAGCGGTTACAGGTTGTAAATATTGTAACTTTGGGACCCGAATTATTATTAATTGCGGATATCCGTATCCGCAACCCTGATATCCGTTACCGAATCCGTATCCGAAAAAAAATCCGAAACCAGATCCGTATCCGTTACCGTATCCGCTCGGTTTTAAAATTATCCTACCATATCCGTATCCGTTCAGATACGGATGCGGATCCGGTCGGATATATCCGAACCGTTTGGCACCCCTAGTTGTTTGTCATGTTTAGAGCTTTTAAGAACATGATTCAATTTCAAGATGAGCTTCCCTAGAAAAATGTATCCGATATATGTTTTTAAAATTGTTTTAAAATTCTTTCTTTCTTTTTAACAGAATGTTAATTTTTACCGTTGCTTCTCCTCTCTCTAACTCTTTTTTTTTTCTTTTGTGGTTCTGCGTCATGTACGTACGCTACTCCACCGGGTTTGCCCCATAAGTATTCGCCATGACCATACCATCTTTACCCAAAAATAAAAAATAAAAAAATCGGTTATAACATTTTTCATGTTTATTTTCTTTGAGAAATTCAGTCGGTCTAATTATAGAAATTTAAAAGGAGGAGTAATATTAGGCAGATATCATGATGTTCCCCTGATTCAACTGCAATAATGCGGAATGACGTGTTACCCTCTGCGCGCTGTTTGGTGTTTTGTTCTGTTTTCTTGAGGCTAAATACCCATAGTGGTATTTTAATTCCACCCTATTTACCAAGAAGGTATTTTAATTAGGCAAACCTGCTTTAAGACATTTTGTGGTATTTTAATTCCACCCTATTTACCAAGAAGGTATTTTAATTAGGCAAACCTGCTTTAAGACATTTTAATTGATTCAACTTACCAACTATTTTAATTAGGCAAACCTGCTTTAAGACATTTTAATTGATTCAACTTACCAACAATGTCATTTTTCTCATCGGCGACTAGTTTTCCGGTGAGAGCTCGTCATGTGCGTGACACGTGATGACTTAAACTATTTTTTAGCTGCTGATGTGGCACGAATTTTCTGACGTGGTAGTGTTTAAAGACAAGAATTAACCCTCTAAAAATCTTAAGGGCATGTTTGGATTTGTAGGGGTGAAGGGAAGTTAAGGGAAACTGAGAGAATGGAATGGAAGGGAGTTTCCTTCCCCTTGGTTACACCCCAATTTGGGGGGTAACAAATTTTATACTATTAGAGGGTGAACCAAGAGGAACTAGGGTGAATTAACTTCACCTCCTAAGTGTTCCCAAACAAGGTGAATGGAAGTGAATCGTTCCCCTAACTTCCCTTCACCTCATTCCCCTCAATCCAAACAAGGTGTAAGGTTTTCCCTGCGAATGATGAGAGGCTGGAGGTGATTTTGTTACCGGTGCTTTCTCATGGACTGCTGAACTCATGTCTTCGAGCGTATGCATTTAACAATCAACATTATCACTGCTAGCTAGTTGGTTTTGTAAGCAGCACATAATGAAAAGTGGTGGAGCCACATGGGGTTTGCCCTGGGCAGCTGCCCAGGGCAAGAAAGTGAAATCGGGGACTCCCGTCGTGGACTCCGACGAAGGGAGCCCCTCCACGTCCGACCTCGAGGAGCTTCTCCTCACTTCCCCGCTCAAAGCTAGGTTTTGTGCCGACTCCGACGACGGAGGAGCAGGAGGACGAGGCATCTCCTTCGCCGATGTTTGCGCCTTGGGATTCATCGCCAGCCAGGATTATTTTTTTTGCCCAGGCCAAAAAAAAAAATCCTGCCTACACCGCTGATAATGAACTAACATGAACCAAATTATAGCCTCTAATCAAGTGATATAGTGAAATTTGGGTTAATTGCACGTAGACCCCCTGGAGTATCGTCATTTTGCGCTTACTACACTTGTAGTTTCATCGTTGCAGATAGAACCCCTGGGATTTTTTTTGGGTGGCCTTTTTCCCTCAGATAGACTCACTAATTTATCCCAGGGACAAAATTTCACCGAGGGTAAAAGAGGCAAAAGATATAACCCAGAGGGTCTTTATGCAACAATGGAAATACAAGGGTAGTAAGTTCAAAAGATGCTGGGGGGGGGGGGGGGGGGGGGGGGGGGGGGGGGGGGGGGCTAACATTCATATTTTATTATCAGTATTGGCTTCTGAGCTATGTGAAAGTGCATTGATTGCGTCTTGTATGATTTGATTCAACATTTAGTGACTGATTTGTCATCATCAATAGGTGTTTACACTGGTAAATTTCTCATTGTAAGCTTTACAAAAGCTACATACATCATGAAACCTTATTCTAATTGCAAAAGTGGAAGAGAGGCTTATGTAGATTCCTCAAGAAGCTCATGTATTGGTAAAGAGGAGAGCAATAAAAGTGAGCTACAAAGAAGAGGCATATATATTGGATATGCTGAGCATATGCACAGTGGATGCCATCCCAAATTCTAGAATTGAACCACACGCCCCTGTGTTCTTCTACTATAAAACCCCAAGTCTCTTCTTCCTTGAAATTCCTCACTAAACCTCGATCTGCTTATGGATTTCTTCTGATCATCGAGCAATGGGCTCGCCTCCCATTGCTAGCGCGCAATGGAGAAGGTGAATCCAGCTACATGATGCAGGGCAACTACGTACCTTTGGCAGTTACGCTCCTTATTATAATTTCTTATTAGAAGGGCCATCTCTGATGTTTAAGTTTTCATTTGATGAACAAGGAAACGTTTGTAGTGCATGTGTTCTATGATATTATTGATGTATCATCCTATTAGAGACGATGCATGGTTTATGTTAAAATTTCTATTGACTTCGTTGGTGCGTTAGGCTTCATTGAGTCGCGATGCGACCTACAATTTTGCAGTGTTTATGTTCTCGTTCTTACTATTATTGGAGTCACTGTATTCTCTGTGCGCGTCTCATTTCTCTGCAGGTTTTGCGACTAGAGGTATTTAGCAAAGCCATCCAATTTCACTCACAAAACAACTCAGCATGCCTCCGCCAACATGCACACGTTCCCCTTCCATCTTGTTAACTGCGAGCATTTCCAACTTTGTTTAAAGGAATCCGACTGGAAGTTCTTCCTCTAGTCTTCTCCTTTCCTTTTTTTTTTTTTGCTTCTTTCTGCGACTTGGCGTACATTAATTACGTACTATGCTGATGCAAAACCGTAGCTATATAGAAAATAAAGGATCCGGATCCTCTCCACTGTTAAGAAGTGGTGAAGAGACCACTAATGACCATAACAGTTTATCATTTGGTTGACATTTGTGATTTATTCAAAATTTAAGTGCTTATCATCCTTCCGTGGATTGCCTCATTCCTACTTTTCGTTCAAGACGAAATCCCAACCACCAATCGACTAATAGACTGCTATTATCAGAAGTCATAGTAGTCATTCCCCTACTTCTAAACAGCAGAGAGAATCGAAATCTGAGAAGAATAGGTTTTCGTGCATATAATCCATAAACTAAAACTACTGCAAACAATTTTTCTCTGTGATTTGCGACTTTTTTGGTTATTATATTCAATTTTTTGATTTTCAGCTTCTTCTTTTTTGTGCTGGTTATTATATTTGAAACAAGCCATCTCTATTTGTTCTTTCTTGCTTGGTTTCCATATGTGTAATCTTGAACTGCAAATAGGCGGTAGCAAGTATTTCAAAAAATTAAGTATTATCTTGAGTGGGCAACTTGATGCGTATGTTTGTTACTAATTAGTGACTGCAAATATTTGTATTTTCTTTATGAAGTGTAAGTAGTTGTTTTATCGGTTGTCAATTATAAGACATATAGCCAGCCATTTATTTCTCCAACAGAATATTGTTGGAGTTTGACTTATGCATTGCTTGCTACTTAAAAGACCTGAGTTTAAGAATTCTGAACTCTCAAAATGGAACCTTGGTGATATGATATGAGTCTGAATGTGATCCTATAATCAGATTGCACATGAAGAAGATCTCCTCAAGGTTTTATTAAGGTACACACTAGGAACTCCTTTTTTTTTGGAGAGGAAGTAAGGTCACATATGAACTTGACAAGGACACTCGGATTATTAAGGTACACACTAGGAACTCCTTTTTTTGGAGATAAATTGTGAAGCATAGCTCCCCAGTGCTTTATTAAAAAGAAATTAACAAAACAAACTACAAAATGGAGGGATACATATGAGAACTCACATAAAACCTGGTCCCTCTAACAAAAGAAGAAAAAACATCTCTAAAATATCACAGCCAGTAATAGGTAGAAGCAAGACATCCTTGACCACATCATCATTTAATGGCCCGTTTGATCTATTTGCAATTTTGCATTCTGTTTCTCCTCAAGGTAACTTATGACAAGTGATACTCTTCAAGTCTACTAACTCCTTTGTTACACCGAAAACAAGAATACTGGTGAATAGTTTCATGTCAGTAAGATCGCCAATATCCTTACTAGTCTTTTTAACTGTGTCGACAATGATTTTTCAAGACAGTAGTGTCCTAGCTGCATACCAATTAATCCATCCCCAAATCAGTAGGATATGCTTCCTAACTGTATCAACTAGTTCATCTCAATCCCGAGTTCTAACCCCCTTTGGCTTTACCGATAACAAGATAAATTATGTTCATTTCTGAACCAGTAGGAGACCTATGTCCTTACGAAAAGTCAACCACTTTTTCTCGATTTGGAGTAGTAGCTCAACTCACACTGAGATAACCAGCCGTAATGTCTTCTGCTTTAAGATGAATATGAATCATCGTTATCTCAAGATTAAAACTGATGAGGGAAGTGTGTCATTTCTCCACGTTCTACTCCCAAACTTGTTGTTCAGGTCAGTTTTTCCATTGATTTTATTTCCAATATTTGATTTCAGCTTTGGCTTCTGTTTAATGGTTCCCAATGTTTCTAACATTAGTAGGAGCCAGTCTTCCTGGATGTTCTTTTCATGCTAAAGCTATATGTCCCATGCCTATGATTGATCAGGTATATTCGTATATATGTATGTATGTATGTACGTATGTGTGTGTATAGATGTATGTATGTATGCATATGTATGTATGTATTTCCATTTGTGATGAAGAGGTTATCATACTGTTATGCTTCTAATAATTCAACTATTTCTTGGTGTAATCTCTGTGAGAGATGTTTTGCTTTTAGGGGAAAGATATTGATTCCATTAACTTGTGGAGCAAGGTGAGAAAGATGATAAGATAAACATTACAAGGATATCAAGGAGCGCCCGTGTCATCATGTAGCTGAAATTTGGCGCTTCTTTGAAGACACTATCCTTATGCTTTCAGATATTTAAAGTTCAATACCAATTGTATTGCATATTTGCATGTTTATGAATTACCTAGTTTCCCTTTCGTTTTCTTTCTTTTAAGATGGCAGGAGCAATGTACTGGCAAAACCAGTTTCTTGATGCAGAACTGCTTTATACCTGTAATAATCAATATTTTTTTATGCAAGGTCTTATATAGGAGGCCCACCTGATTTGGAATTGAGAAAGTAAATAAATAAATAAATAAACAGATCTATATAAGGCCCATGAGTATTTTGGAATCAAGAATGCCCAACTCCATTTTTCTCTTATCCTCTCACGGATCCTAAGAGTTGTTTGGTGATATAATGCTTAACCAACCCCTGATCTCCTCTTATCTTCACTAACCAACCCACCTAACACTTTCATCTCTTAAAACCCTCATCCACAGCCTCTGCCTTGCACCGCAGAGAAAAAGAACGGAGGAAAAAAAAACCAATTTTAGGAAGAAAGTAAGACTGTCAAAGTTGAAGGAGGAGTCAACCTAGGGTTTTTCTACCGGCGTTCGTATCGTGGCAAGTATTCTTTTTCTCAATATTATTACTTCATAATTATTATTGTTTTTGATTTTTTTCCCACTCGTTACATATATTCTTTTCATGATTTTAATATTTGTAAGTTATCAATCTGATTAATACATATGATATTAGTTGATGGCATTGGTAGTAAATAGTTTGATGGCATTAGCTGTAAATAGGTAAAGATTTATATGAGCAAGTCATTACATGGTGATATTGACAGGTTTTATGAGTGGCTGGTTAAAACTTTATTATATTGTATTTCGGGTTTTAGATATAGTGTCATGTTGTCTCGGTTCTGAAAATTTATTAATAACTTTATTATAAATTTTTTTTAGAAAGTCATTTGAATGGTTTAAAACTGTATTTTTTCCACAGTTTTTAAATAACTTGATCTCTACTTTTGTACATTTTAAATGTTTCTTTATTAATTTGTAATATCAGTTTTCGTGCTTCATAACCCTACGTAGATATTAATGGCTAGGGGTTGTCTATATTACTAAAGTTCATAAGAGTCATAGGTTCGAATTCATGTGATTTTTTTTCAGTTTATTTTTTTATTTATTTATCTTTGTGGTTGTTAACTTGGTAAACTTGTTAACTTAAATTCTAAAATTTTATATACCCTGTCTTAGCTGAATGAAGGTATGTTTCGATGTTTGATAATATGTTTGATCACCTAGTTGTCATCCAATAGGAGAGACTGTGCATGAAGATGACTCCTGTCAAAAATATGATTTATAAGCGTGTTTTCATAGCATGACTATGCCCTCTATATCGATATCCCAATATGGGGTATTTTCTTGGCTATTACTATTATAGTATCGACTAGACGATGCACCCATCTTGATTAGACATGTTTTAGGTCACGTTTATTTTCATAGTTTTACAGAAGTCGTTCCACGGTAACTCTGTGGTTAGTGCATAATATTTCATGCGCAGTCACTTAAGTTAAATCGATATACATGGGGCTTTTAAAGAGGAATTGGACGGGGAATATAACATGTATATAAACGGGCAAATATGCATTCCTGAAATCCTGAGTTATATATACATGGGCCAAAGGGTCAATACTTGACTTGAAGTCGTGTTCCCGGGACGGTTTACAGGGAACCGATTTATATATATATGAAAATATTCTTCTCTAATTCAAATAACGTCTAAAATAATAATAATATGTTTGTGTGGTTGGTGATGGACATTATTTTGATCTCGTGATTAGCATTTTCTTTCATCACTGTTAATTTAGAATTCATTTTTTTATGCCAGCTACATTTACACGCGCACAATTCCCTCATTTTACATGCTTGTTGGGAGTTTTCTGACTCCCATGGGGTTTGCGTTCCCCAGACTCGGAAATTGTTCTTTCTTCGCAGGACCGAGAGTATTTCGAGGTGCAGGCTCAGCGGCATTGATCACCGTTCAGCCTATCAGTTCTCCGGTTTAGTTGATTTAGGTAGTTATTTGGTTAAGGCTTTCTCTTAAGTAACATGTGACTTTTCTGGACTATGAATGTAAAATTTCTTTACTTTTCCCTATCATGAATAGTTGTGACTCGTATTTGGACTCCGTCTTTTGGATATTTCTTCATCTTTACATTTCTTTTATTATCTTGGTTACATGCTTTATTGTGTAGTTTGGTTTTATTTTGATATACAGGATGATCTAGAGGCGTGAATGTGGCCGAATGGTTGCATTGCCGGCCGAGTCACGTTCCATAACTATTACGTTTGGAACTGGGGCGTGACGATACCTACAAGTTTACAATGTAGAATTTGTACACAGTTGCGTGTATGTCCTTCAGTTATGTAGTCTCAAATCCCATGAGCTTCTGAAGCCACATCACATTGGAGTATGTCTATCTGTTTATAATTCAGCCTGTCAACTGTATAAAGGTGTAATGTTAAATTAAAAAAAATTACTTCCATTGTGATAAATATATGAAAATACTTTGTTGCTTGCATTATTCAATTTTGGGATAATCGTTACTGTGATCTATGTATATTTATCGTAAGCTGGTTGTGTGTTTCTATCATATATTTTTGTAGTTATTTGTGGTGCTTCTATCATGCTTGGGCCTGTTTGTCCTTAAGCACTTGAAATCAGATAAGAAAAATGAGGACAAAGGGGTTGCTGTGGACGTTTTCTTGCCTGCTGGTGAAGCTTATAAAGCAATACAAGACTCGATGTAAGTGATCTTTTCTTTTGTGGTTCTTCATGATGTCTGCATATTGTACAGTTCATATCGTGCTCCTCCACTGAAGGGGTTTGCACAAAAGCATTACATCCACAAGATCGATCGTGGGCGCCCATACCATCTTTACCACCAAAAAAAACTTGGTGGTTACGATTTTGCATGTTTATTTCCTTTGAGGTTCAGTCAGTTTGGCAATCTATTGCATATATCACATCACTGTAAAAGAAGAAGGAATAATAGCAGGTCGTGATGTTCCACTGATTTAACTCAGTAATGTGGAGTGATGTGTTACCCTCTGCTGTCTCCTATTTCTTCTGCTCGCTTAATTTTTTTTAATTGTTAGGGACTTTAATGGAGCCGACGTAATGGAGAGACTCGGGGATATGGTGTTTTTCCTGAGAATGATGAGAATCTGAAGTTGATCGCGTTGCAGGTGCTTCCTTGAACTCGTATATTCGAGTGTATGCAAGTACACGATATAACTCGCATGAAAAGAAGTATATCTTTCTAATCAAGTGATGTGGTGAGGTAACTCTTCCTATGATAAGTATTTTAGCTTCTGAGCTGCGCGAAAGTGCATTGCTTGCGTCTTTGTATGATTTGCTTCAAAATTAAGTGATTTGCTGCCATCAAAATGTGTTTGTACTGGACCTTGATTCTCATTATAGGCTTTACAAAAGCTATATACATCATGAAACCTTATTATTTTAATTGCAAAAGTGGAAGAGATGCTTATGTAGATTCCACAAGAAGCTAATGTATTGGAAAAGAGGAGAGCAAAACGAAAAGTGAGCTAAAAAGGAGAGGCATATAGGATATGCTGAGCATATGCAAAGTAGATGCCATCTCAAATTCCAGAATTGAACCCACGTCCTTTAATTTTATTCTTCTACTATAAAACCCTGAGCCTTTTCTTCTTAGAAATCCCTCTCTAAACCTCTGCTTATGGATTTCCTTTGATCGTCATCGAGCAATGGGTTCACCTGCCGTTGCTCTCTATATGCCGAAGGTGAATCCAGATATGCAATGTAGGGCAACTATGAACCTTTGGCAGTTATGCTACTTACTGGGAGTAAAGGGTATTGTGATTTTTTAGTTGTTGTTTGATGAATAAGGAAATGTTTGTGGTATTTGCTTTCTATGAAATATTATTGATATGTTATCCTGTAACCTGTTCAAGGGATATGTAAGATTTTTATGACTTAATTGGCTCATTAGTCGCTATATGAGTGGTAATATGAGCTGAGAATGTTGCAGTATTTCTATTCTCAGTCACTTTGTTCTTCGTGCAAGGCTCATTTTTTCTACAGGTTTTTCCACCAAAGGCCCATTTATGTTACACTATCCAAATTCACTAACTAAGCATTCAGCACTCAGCATGCTTTCCCTGAGCTATTTTGTTCTAACTGGAAACTATTTCAGTGAGAACAAAGTAGTTACAACTCTCATGCAAAACCAGTAATTATATATTGTTACATATAGAATTGTTATCTTTGTTAAGGTTTTTTCACAGTATATTTCTCCTTTGATAGGACTTTTCGTAATTCTCTTAGGGTGGGTATGTGCCCGTGAGGGCATTGCATGTCTATATAAATTGTAGTAATTGCATATAGACGTGTGAATAGGGTATAGCTTTGGAACTTATTATATTCGATGTATTATTCTGGCATATAGACCCTGTTGGATGAAATTTTGACTCTTTTAGCCTCAGATATACACATTAATTATACCCATGGATAATATTTGATAAAATTTCATCCATGGTAAGAAAGAGTCAAAAATTTTGCCGCTGGCCTATATGCCAAAAGCAAACCGCAGGTGTAATAAGGTCCAAACCCCAATCTACAGGGGGTCTATGTGTAATTAACCCTAAATTGTATTATCCTCTTCAATTGCCATTGTAGGAGTTTCCTGTATGAACCTTCATTTGCCTGTAAAAGCTGCGAGAATCTAATACGTCGATAAAGTTGTCCCTGATGGAGGCTCCTGTACGAGTCTTCATTTGCCTGATTGTCTACTAAAGCTATAGAGATACGATATCCACACTCGATCCACACCCCCAAAGAGTTTAGGATATGAAGGGAGGAGCTTGGACAGTCGATGAACCTCTGTCGATATTTTTCTCGAGTCTGATGTTGCTTGAAAATCTGCTTGCAGTTTTTGTGCTATTATTTTACCTTTCAATGGTTCTCCCTGTAAATAATAAATAAATACACACTTGTGTGATCTTTCTGCTTTATATCGATTAGCAATTTTCTTGTTTTCATAAAGCCACATCTGAGTTTAAACCTCAAGAGAGGGTTGGGTAGATTTCACTTGTGGCTAGCTCTTGCGCATTGAAAAGGTAGTGGCAGAAAACAAAAACAAGGGATATCCTGAGTCATGTGCAAAAATATCTGCTCTGCATTATAGAATTGGAATCACAACTACTGATTCAACTAGGGTCTTTTTTTAAAAAAAAAATTAAAGAGAACTTTATTTTCACTGCTAAAGAGCATGAATAAAATTTAAAGTTCTCAGGTTTGCTTTTTGTAGTTGTCATATTTCTGGATAACATGAACTGCTATTTTCTGTAAATGCAGTATACCTTACATATGATTTTATTCTTTTTTTTCCCCTTGCAAGAATGAATATTTAAATTACGTGTTTGTTTGGTTTGCTGCGAAAACAACTTATATCAATGTTGCATGCAAAATTTGTTGCAAGAAATCAACTTCAAACATTGTTCGGATATATGCGGTTTTATTGTGGAGAATTTTTTATTTCCCTAGCAAACTTATTGTTTGGCTGAAAAGGAATTGGTGTAAAAATTGTGTGATTTTATCATAAAGGAAAATGCCAGTATAATTGGTTTTCTGTATAGAATAAATGGTTTTTCTGTTTACAAAGATTTTTCAATGAGGTGCAATTATCTTTTTAATTTTAAAATTTTCAAATTTAGTGGTAGGTTTATTTCCACTCAACCAAACAATCTGGAAAGCTTTATTAACCAATATTTATTTTTTATTTTATCCAATTATTATAAAAATCGCACAGTATCTGGACTATAGGAGTAATCATGGTACTAATTTACGATTTGTGTTTATCTTTTCTATAGCTTAATTGTAAATAAACCCCTGTACTTTCTAATGGTTGCAAATAGACCTCATTTAGTTCTAGTTGTACACATGGGCCCCCTTAGTATTTGCCCATGTGCGGATACCCTCCCTCGGTGAATTTTTTTTTACTCATTTAAGAGTCCAAAAAATTAGCAATTGGTAGACACTAATACTATCCTCACTGACAGAACTACAGGGGGTTCTACCTCACAAAAAAAGACCCAAAGACTTCTACAATTGATTTTATTTTAATCCACCCTCTCCCCCTCAATCAAAACAAAATAAAGTTAAAGAGTTCGCCAAAATGACCCATACTGTCACTGCACATCATCGCTGTAAGGTATTGGAAGATAAATGTAATTTTATCTAAATGAAAAACAAAATTATGAAACTCAAAAGGATCACGAAAAAGTAATAGAATCGGTGAAGTATGCTCTGCGTATTGGATGCTTTCACCAAAAAATTTAACCGAGGGGACGCATAAGATAATCATCAGTCTCTCACTGACAACATAAGCGACATAAGATCAAGAAACTTAAATGTATCAGAAAGTAATAACAAGAAATCACTTCCTAAATTAAGTACCCATACAAAACCCAGCATTACTAATTTTTCCTGATGCAAAATCCTTACATAGCAATATGTCAATGTCTCAAAGCAACAGATAACAGACCGTAAACAACACGTACTGTCACTCCAAATAAAACTCCTTGATTTTCTACAACCGCAAACGAAGATAAGTTTTAATCTCAGGCAAGCATAAACCAAAAGACACCAAATATTGAGATCCAAAATTCTTTCGACCGCCAAAATTCCATGGAAATTTGTGATATCCTCTGTAAAAACTCCAACTAGTAAAAGAAGCCGAGCACTTTACCGCCAACATTCTTCCTCCTTGCTTCTTCATGGTCCATGATGCCTGCCGATGTGGTCAGCACAATGTACCCAAACTGCACATTTTTATAACCAGCAGAAAATATCAGTTCGCCAGTGCATTACTTCAGCTATTTAAAAGCTCATCATAAATATTTTGATTTCAAGGCGAACATTTTCGCTCAGAATAAAGGGAAGATTTCAGAAAACTACTGTAAACTTTGGGGGTTCATATGAAAGTGCCACAGACTTTACCTAACGGCGGTTAGGATAAGTTGTCATCTGTGAAGTTTGAACAATTTTGCTCGTGTACTTTAAATATTATAGCGTTAATTGCGGGTAGACCCCCTGAACTATTGCTTAATTTTGGACAGACCCCCGGTAGGTATATTCTTGCAGATAGAAATGCTGAGTGAATTTTTTACGACTCTTTTACCCTAAGGATATCTATTTGTCATAACATTTTTCTCTTACCATGAGGGTCAAGAGTCGAATAATTCATTCAGTGGTCTATCTGCAACAATAGAACTATAGAGGGTACCCTCTCCTACTTTCCTATTTTCAAGATAGTTCATACCTTTCATCTTAGCCGTCAATGCCATAGCAAACATTTCTTTTCTGCAGTTTTGAGAGTTTAGATTATATAGCTTCCTCTAAAAGTTATATGATAGCTTTAGCAAAGCATCCACCCACAAAGTTCTCGGTATTTTGTGAAATTTGCCCTAAGGTACTAAAAAGGAAAAGATCAGCTAACCTGACGAGACGGAAGCAACCTAGCGGTCCAGGGTTCAATATCCTTCACACCCACATCAAACCTTGGACTAATAACACCACATTTGTTCAATCGACCATTCAACTCAACGACTATCTTTCCAGCTCTGTGGTCATCAACATATTCAAACTCACCAATGTATCCTGAATACGACACCAAGGTAAAACATCAGATAGGAACACACCAAAGAACAACATGAAGAATGTTTAGTTTACCATGCTTCTGCATAACCAAGAGGAACTTGATAATCACTTTTGAGGAGGGTCTGATCATGACTTGGCGCTTCCCACGCTTCTCAGCATTATACATGCTCTTGAGAGCATCATTCAGGACGCTGACTCTCACCATCCTTGCTAAGCCTACAAGCAGAAAAGGAACATTTGCATACAAAATTAGGTCGAGGATACGTAACTGCTAGTGAAATATGAAAGCTATCACTTTCATATTCAAGTAGTCAAACAACGTAATCTGAGAGGCAAGCATACTTCAAAATTGATCTGTTTACATCATAAAAAGACAGACGTTTTCTACATGAGCAGTAAAGTCTGTAAAGACCAAAAAAGACTTGCTCTGCAACCTTTTTTAACATACTTTACATGTTTTGATCGACATATAATCAGCAAATTTTTCGTATTCATAAGAACAATATCCCCCAAAACATCATATCTATAATTAAATCTCAAAAACAATAAAGGTGATGAAGATATACCCAACTCTGTTGTCGTAAACTGTTCAATTGCAATTTGGCAGTTGTGAAATTTTGGAGGTACATATCTAAAAGTTTTTTTTTAATGGTCAGAGAGAAGGGTGTAAACTCTTTGCTTACATTCATGTGAAGAGAAAGAAAGATGCTTTTTAATATGACATAGCTAAAAAGAAGCAAGTTAATGTTACACATGAAAATGACTCCCAAACTCTTGTAGGAAATGTTTATTCTTTGAAATTTTAGAGTTATTTAGAGATTTAACTTAAAATCATACAATCGTACAACAAACGATGGTTAAAGTGTACAGTTATTCTTATTGAATTATCCTCACTACGCTGTACCCATCGTGTGTCTAGTCCTCTAATGTGACTAGCAATTTGAAACTTGAACTATGTTAATGATTATTACTATCATCAAGTCATATTCACTAGCAACATAATTTTCATCGATTATTTGAATTTAATGAAGAAAACGAAGCATTTATAATAAGATGCGACAGACTTTCCCCATTATTTAATGGACTCAACAGGAGTAAATACAAGACCACATTTAAATACTTGGAATATACATGAAAGTAAGCCTACAATATGAACACAATACCATTTTCTGAAAGAAAACAAAATAAGTAATATCTGACAGAAATATAACAACAGTGACTAAGCGACTTAAACCAAAATGGTCACGAAACTAACCCAATGCAAATTTCCCACATTACAAATACAATAGGGTAACTTTTCAAGGGAATCTGACACACAAAAACACATCATAATCTTTTTTATTATAGTATCAATTTAACTCTTCAGAATAATCACAATATTACAACATAATCTCCTTTTATCACAGAAACAGCTCAGATGTGAATTAAGCTGATTTTTTTAATGTGCCCTCATGCCAAATTATTATTATCCCCGTAAAAATCAAATCTTTAAACTATGGAAACGAAAAAGATTCAACTTTGCTCCATTTCTTACTCAATATCAAACAGATCAAATAAAATGTGAATTAAATTACAAAGGGCAATAACAAGCTTCGGACATCAACATCGACAAGACAAACTCTAAGTCTGGCTAACAAAATAGACAGAAAAAAATAGGGATTGGTAAGAGAAAAGTTCAAAGATCTGACCTTTGAGCAGTAGAAGATCGAGAAGCAAAAACCCTAGAACGCTAAACAAAGAAGAGAATGAGAGAGAGAGTTTTCTATTGTCATCGCGCCTCCATTTAAACCGTTAGATTTGATCTAACGGTGGCTATCGCTCTCAGCTGATCCGTTCAATTGCCCTAGTTTCTTTGAATTAGTGGGTTGGGCCTTAGCCAATATGGGCCGTAGCTGATGACAATTATTTTTCGACTATGGGAGCGAAAGTGATTTTCACTGAAATAGGATTATGATAGCCTCTTTTGATGCATGCTCTATTTTACCCTTCCGAATTTCAGTAGGCCTTTCTAAACTTTTATTTTTATTTTTATTTTTCTTTCTAAAATTTATTTGCTAAATATTACACATGTGATGATGATAAAAAGACAATAAGTTACGCCGCTAATCCTTTCTGAATTGTAAAACTCAACCTACGAAACACGTACTCAGCGGACCCTGCTGTCGCCACATTTTTATTCATGAATTTCTGTACTCTCCTAAGGAACTCAACTGCATCAGTTGCAAGGAAACCAAACATATCGAAAGCGAACGGGATGAAGTTGTGGTGGTTATCCTTGCAAGCTTGATCATGTTTGCCCACCTTTGACTCTGTTGCTCTATCCGCTGCATACCCAACCTTGAACTCTTCATTACCAAACCCCACCAACAGAGACACCCTTATGAGATCAACACAAGCGTGCTTCACGTCCGCCGGCCTTAGAATAGATCTAGCCTCTCCAGGAGGAGTGAGGAAGTTGACCGGCGCTTCCTTCTTTGATGGGATCCATGCTCTTGGAGGATATCATACAAGACATCTTTGACTAAGTCGTGCATGTACTTGAACCCCGGCTGCTTCTGACAGTGGATGGCATGCTCTCCAAAAGCATTCATTTGCGTTCTACGACAAACTGGACACACTGTCCCCTCCACGAACAAAGGAACCAACAACATGTACCTGAGGATGACCTGGTACTCCCCCATAGTCATACGTTGTCTCAATCCCTCAAAAGACGTGGCCAACAAGAAATCTTAGGCGTGCTTTGCGCGCAGGCACTCAACAATCGCAACTTGCCTCTCTGAAAGGCCAAACTCCATCGATAGATCTCTACAAACACCACCATAAAAGATGTCTGTCAAGTAATGCATTGGTTTTGGGAGGACAGACCCTTTAATGGTGATTTGAAGAAGGTCAACCTCAGGTAGCTTGGCTTGAAGAAAGGCCCAGACGGAAGTAATATGTTCACCTAAAGAAACCTCACCACAACCTCTCAAAATGTGGTCTTGGAGCTCGATGGAGTGAATCCGAGAAGCCACAAAAGAAAACTATGGGCTATATTTTGTTTATAACTTCCAACCAGCTAGCACTTGATGAAAATTAAACTTGTGAAAGAGGATCAGCATGATTTTTTGTATTTTACTAAAAAAAATTATTATAACATTAATTAATATGTGGATCTCTTGAAGGATCATGCTTGCTTAAATAAGGTGGGGTGCGAGATACTGGCTCCAGAATTGTTTATGACCATATTTTTTTGTTGCTTATTAGGCTTTTTGAAAGGCTTGGATTTTATTTTATTTTTTTAGCAATTGCCTTTCGTTATATTATCCGGTCTTTAATATATCTTGATTGGTGCACCTTGCCCTATTTCTACCCAAAATAGGGTCTCGTTGCCCCCATCTCTCTCTCTCTCTCTCTCTCTCTCTCTCTCTCTCTCTCTCTCTCTCTCTCTCTCTCTCTCTCTCTCTCAATAATGAAGCTACCGAGAATTAAACACAAAATCATGAGATTCATATTGAAACCTATCAGTCATCTAAATCACCCCTGTTGCTTAACGGTATCATTGAAACTTTCTTCTTTTCTTCTTCTTTTTTTTCCACCTTGGAAAAAAATTAAAACAATGACGAATGTGCTTCAAAAAATTTCTCAAGTTATTGGAACTGGCCGGTAACAGGTTTTAAAGAACATGTTTTATTTACTGCATTTTTTTATTTTTATTAAAATGCATAGGACTAAGGTAAATAAAGAAATGCCCAGATAAATTATGGGATTTGGATCATGCGTATAGTTCAGTCAATTGACTCCTGGATGCTCCATTGTAATGATCTGTAAGCACCAACAATTTATATCGTTTAAGTAAAACAAATTAGCCAAAATAGTTATAAACAATCTTACGCAAATATTAATTTTTCACATAGGATAAATAGAGCCAAGCCCAAGCCTTACTTGGCCCTTCTAGTTGGGCCCGTTAGTTTCAGGCCTAGAAAAAACTAGGGTCAACCTGAACCAAAACAAGAGAAGAGAGCAACCCTGTGTCTATAGAAATATAGAAGACAAGTGGTTCAACTCAAAGCCTAAACTATGATCTGTTTATGCTCTCCAGAGAGAGGAGCTAGATAAGATTGAAGGAGAGTGACGAAGTTATGTATTATTACCCCCCACATTTATATTTTATGGAGACTAGAAAATCTCTTATTATTAATTAAATTTAACATTTCACGTTTGTATATTGATAGAAACATGAAAAGTTGAATTGGATGCATCCAAAGTATTTTCTCTGATGATTAGCCAACAAGAGGGATTAATAAGATGTTACGAGGACCCTAGTGTAAAAATATTACCAACAAAGAACAAATTGTGATTGATAATCAACAAACTACATAATAATAAGAAATGAAGAATAAGAAACTACGTGTTGTAATATACTAAAGAAATGAAACAAGAGACAAGAGACAAGAGAAGAATAGAAATTGTAATCTTTTATTCACGTCATTCCATTTCCATACATCGTACAATTTATAGATACATGATGGAATACAAAAGGACATGAAATTAATAGTCCACATACAAAGTAATGTCCACATACATTTTGTCTTTTAGATATCAACAAAATATCTTTTAGATATCAACAAAATGTCTTTTAGATTTCAACACTCCCCCTTGGACATTACTTCGAAATATCAATGCCTCGTTAAAAACCTCGCTAGAAAAACCCAGTGGGATAAAAACTAGTTGAGGAAAAGAGTACACGACATTAGTAGATTCTTGTTGCATTAGTTGTCTCATTAAAAACCTTTCGCTAAGAAAAACCATATAGGACAAAAACTTAGCAAAGTAAAAAAGAGTACAATTATAGATCTTCGGGATCCAAACTTGTGTTACATTAGTTGCCTCATTAAAAACCTTTAGCTAAGAAAACCTTGTGGGACAAAACTTAGCAAAAGGAAAAAAAAAGTACAACTATAGTCCTTCAAGGTACAATCTTCGGGATTGCGTTGAAAATTCTCTATGCATATTGTGAACATATTTCTCATAAGTTGATGTAGGCAGAGATTTAGTGAACAAATCTGCAAGATTGTCACTTGAGCGAACTTTTTCGATGGTGATTTCGCCATTCTTTTGGAGCTCATGTGGATAAAAGAATTTTGACGCAATATGTTTTGTCATGGTTCCATTTACATATCCACTGCTCATTTGTGCAACACAAGCTACATTGTGCTCATAAAGGACATTGGGGGGAATATCATCTTTCACTAGACCACACGAGCCACAAATATGTCGTATCAACGATCTTAATCATACACATTCTCGTGAGGCCTCATATAAAGCGATAATCTCTGAGTGGTTATAAGAAGTAGTCACCATAGTCTGCTTAACAGACCTCTAAGAAACGACAGTACCACCACAGAGAGAAAAAAAACATAACCAGTCTAGGATCTGGCGTTATGGGGATCAGATATGTAGCCAGCGTTCTAATAGCCCACCAATGTCATATCTTGGTTTCTTTTATAGAATAGTCCAAGATCTTTTGTACCTTGAAGATAGCGAAGGAAATGTTTAACGACATTCCATTGCCTCCTTGTAGGATAAGCACTATACCTTGCTAGCAAGTTCACCGCAAATGCAATATCAGGCCTGGTGCAATTTGCGAGATAAAGAAGTGCTCCAATGGTGCTCAGATAGGGAACTTCTGGCCCTAACATTTCTTCATTATCTTCTTTGGGTTTAAATGGGTCTTTATCCACTTCGAGGGATCGGATGACCATTGGTGTGCTAAGTGGATGAGATTTATCCATATAAAATCTTTCCAAAACCATTTTCACATAGGTTGACTGGTGTAGAAAAATTCCTTCTGGGAAAATGCTCGATCTGCAGGTCGAGACAAAACTTGGTTTTCCCCAAGTCTTTTATTTCAAACTCCGTCTTTAGGCATGAGCTAGCTTCTGTAAGCTCCTTGTGCATTCTAATAACATTTATATCATCAATATAGACTGATATAATACAAAAGCTATTTATAAACACACAAGGGCAGACATCATTATTTGCATATCTCCTCTTCAGAAGGAACTCGCTCAGTCGGTTATACCACGTTCTACCCGACTGTTTCAAGTCGTATAACGACCTTTATAATTTAATGCTATACATGTTGCGACTCTTGTTTTCTCTTAATTCAGAAATTTTAAGTCCATCAGGGACTTTCATATAAAAATATTAGCGTCTAATGACTCATATTAAAATGTGGTCATGACGTACATATACTGCATATATAAATTCATAGTTTCTGCCATATTAACTTGCGGAACGTAATGCAATCACTAATAGGAGAATATTTTACATCTAAATCGATGTCGGGTCTCTGCGTGAACCCATTGAGCTATGAATCCCGCTTTATATCTCACCACCTTACAATTCTCATTTATTTTTCTTATGAAGACCCATTTATATCCTGCAGGGATATATGAACTACAGGTTCAAAATACTTTAGCGAGTTCAGCTCAGCCTCAATTGCCACTTTCCATCTCACCTAGTCCGAGTGCTTCAAGCACTCTACTACCGACTTAGGTTCTGGATCCAGATTATTTTCAGAGATAGTAAGAGCAACTGTAGAGGCAACTATGTTGACAACTTTTATATTTATATTATACATTTCTCCTTTTCCACAAATTCGTGGCCACTTTAATTCTTATTTTATGTTAACCAAATCCTTGCCATTTCCCTTAACAATTGGATTTGGCCGTTCCGCATCTCCAATATTATGATTATCAAGTGCACGTGCAATTTACTGGAGATTTCGTCTTCAGGACAAGCCTCTTCCAGAGGTTATGGGAGTGACTGTCTTTCTATATATATATAATTTAGTTTGCCTCGGACTTTTATCTTTTACACTAACATGTTTTATATGCTTCTGGCACAATATGCTTCTGGCATACCAAATCATCAATGATATATTCAACATGAATATGGGGCTTAGTCACTCTTTTCTTGGCAGATTATCATGTGAACTTCTGGTTCAGTTTGACTATTACGTGGATATAAATATTGAAGATCTTTTTCACCAATGGAATTTCTTGACATTATTTTGTATTTTGGGCACTAATCTCCCCCTAATGTCGAGAATTGATCTTCAATGAAAATGCAGTCAGCGTACCAAATTATAAATTGATCCCCTAACATGGGCCATAGGTACTAAATTATTGACGGAGTTTCATAAATAATGTATGTACCTTCACCGAGGTCCCATAAAGGTATGCTATGGTGGTGATATAGAAACATGGACTGCAAATAAAGAATACGCAGATGGGAAATGTTTCGCTTCTTCACCACGTATTAGTTAAAGGGGGAAAATTGTGATATGCAGTTGGTCGGATTTGGTTTGAATGCCCCCATTTAATTTAAGGAAATCCGACAAACCATATTTCGCCCAAGATGACCCAATCGCTCATGCCATAATTTAAAAAAATTTGGGTCCCTAAATCTCAAACTTATCGCAACATGTTGTATTTTAGGTCAGACAAATTCTAAAATATACACATAAGAATAAAAACCACATAGTTTCATAAGAGTTTAAAGCAAAAATCAAGATAAATTAAAATTGTCTGACAAATGCATATAGTCCAAATATAGAAAAACCAAATAGTTTACCTTGACCACCTCAATAAGATCTACTACCTCCCCCTCGTCCGAGCTTATGAATTTGAATTATGACATGTGCTTCAAGCACTATGACTGAACCAATTAAACTTGCATTATGGTTTCTCACAACAGCTGGTTGTGTTTTTAACAACTACTAATGCAAGGATTAGTTCATAATGCTTTTAGTTGTACTATTGTAAGAGTACATGGTTACTAGTTGAATTGTATTCAGTCGAGGGTTTAAAATCCAAAAATGGCTACAGGATAAGATCTCCTACTATGTTCATAGCCTCCCCCTTGTCCACGCGTATAAGTAATTTTCTGAATTGTAGCATGTGCTACAAACACAACTCGTAGCCAACTAGTCTGACATTGTGATTTCTAATCATCAATTAGTTGTGCTTCTCTGTGACTACTAATATAGATATCAATTCAGAATGCTAAGTGTAATTCTTGATCATGTACTGCTGCTAGAGTACAATATTATTTGCATGGAATGGGGAAAAGAACTTTTCGATCAAATTATTGGCTTCCATAGATCAAAGCGATCCTTCAGGGATTGCCCAGAAAAGTGAATATTTTTCACTGAGGTATTTAACTTTTCACGTCTTAGAAAATTTAAAGTGTTTGCCTTCTGGGCAAATATACTTAAAGAATCTAGAGATATAATCATGCAAAAATCACAGGTGTGTCCAGTAAAAAATGAACGTTCGATGCCAAGTAATAATTACTATCATATATCACAGTGCACTAATCATGGGGACGAAAGATTAGTGCATGAGAAATTAGAAATATTCACATAATCACCAAAATTATCAAGTTCCTTTTTCTAAAGAAAGATTAGTGCATGAGAAATTAGAAATATTCACATAATCACCAAAATTATCAAGTTCCTTTTTCTAAAGATCTTCATAAATGTTATCTTTCAAATGTTTGCTTTTGGCAAGATTCAAAACACCACCAAGACAATTTTGGATAGAAAACTAATATTGCATAATTTCAGTGGAGAAGGAGAATCAGTGCAATTAGCAATTAAAAAATGGACTACTTATGGACGCCAACATGAGCTTTAAAAACCTACAACTTAATTTCAAGTTTTCATGAGACTTAGATTTTACTTCAAGCAAGCAAATAGAATCTTCAAAGCAAAAGCATCAAATTGATATATTATGACAAATTTTCATGATTGATGCTCTGTCTATTCTACGTTTTTAGCCATGTATATGTAGCCTATGTTACAGAGTTCAAAGAAAATCATTTGGATCATCCCAATAAGAGGTTCAGCCATTAACAGAAATAAAGTTCCAACCAGGTGTTCGTGTGTAGGAGCAAATTGCATTACAAAATTAATTTACATGAACTTTTGTTTATTAGATGAGATAATACATTAGAAAAAGCTCTAACAAAGCCAACTAAAGATCAGATAATAGATAGTAGAATAAACTACTCATAAAGCCCTTTGGTCCTAAGAAAGAATAGAAATCAGTCTATCCTCAATTATTTTTAATGTTTAATTTTGTTGGGAAATATCAAATATAGAAGATTGTGTTCCATGAAGTAGAAGACTTCTGCTAGGGATTGGAAATATTGTTATTTATATTTCCAGTGGTGTAATACAAATGCGAACAAAACAACTAGAAAAGGATATTTTTAATCATAATGTTCTTGGATATGATGTATAAAATATAGTGAACATGATGAAGCCAACCTTCCATTTGTAGGGCTGCTAAAAAATTGTCTGTTTATGAATGGCTACTCCTAGATATACTATTAAAAAAAATGGTCACTTTTCTGATGGTACAATTTGAAGATAAGTACCTGCTTGAAGTTGGGTTCAGGATACATAATCAGTTTAGCCTTGCTAAACTCCGAACCCAATCACTGTTGTACTGATTTCTTATTGCATGTAAATTACTTGCCTTTTCAGTTTGTTAACTTGTCTTATTTATTGAATACAAAGGAGCATATTCCTTATGTGAATTACTCTATCTTTTCAGTTTGCAAACTCATTGATATTTGCTGAATATAATTGATCAGAATAAAAGCAAAATAAGAAAGTATTATGTGGAAATTGTTACCTCGTAAGATGTGTACACCGAAATATCTCTTACCACCAACGGACGATTACAAACCGGCTAGCTAGAGCTTTCGTGTTGATAACGTGTTGTAATATACTAAAGAAATGAAACAAGAGACAAAAGACAAGAGACAAGAGAAGAATAGAAATTGTAATCTTTTATTCACGTCATTCCATTTCCATACATCGTACAATTTATAGATACATGATGGAATACAAAAGGACATGAAATTAATAGTCCACATACAAAGTAATGTCCACATACATTTTATCTTTTAGATATCAACAAAATGTCTTTTAGATATCAACAAAATGTCTTTTAGATTTCAACACTACGATTATAGTTATAATTATTACAATTACTATTTACAAAAAATCAATACTTACCATCAAGGAATTAGATTATATTTTCTCCATCATAATCCAAAAAAATAACAATTTGTATAAGCAAGAGGCTCTATGAATTTAATATTTTCATTCAATTTGGAGTTTAGAATGGAGGAAATTTGAGTAGGCATTACAATTAGTAGCAATTTATTGATCATGTAGTGAGATGAAATGAGATAGATCAAGGAGGTGGGGTTATGAGACAGAAAAGAGGTAATTGATGGGTGGAGTTGCAAATTGAAGAGTCAGTTAGTGCCCTGAGAGAAAAATTGGAGATACGAGAAGATGGATTTAGGGTTTTACTGAGAGATGCGAGAAGAGGGATAAGGAGAGAAAACATATTTATGCTATCAATGTAAAGATTAAAAGGGAATGTTCTTCTTTTTTGGGTGTGAAGAAGCAGAACAGGATAAGGAGGGGGTTAGGGAGAGTCGGCAAAATTTACCTGAGAGAGAGAGAGAGAAAGAGAAAGAGAAATTGGAAAAGTAGAAGAGGGGAGAGAGAGAGAAACCGAAATAAATGGCCATTAAAAAGTTAATTAATTAAATTATTAAATTTGAGACTTGGCTAATTAGAATTAGGATAGGATAGCCATTAAGGAAATTGAAATGAGCAAACTAGGTATTCAGAAGTTTTGACAATGGTTCTCTTTTATAAGTAGTATAGATTTGCATAGATTTAGGTTTACAACCTCAAGTTATACTTCTTGATTTTAAAACGCATTGGAAATCAACTTGTAAAATGTTGAAAGCGTATAAAGAAGACAATTTCTATCTTTGTGGAATTGAAATGTCTGGTGTAATTTCAATTTCTGATAATTTCTAATTGTTTAATGAGCGTAGAAACAACTCTTACTTCATGATGATATATTGTTCATGTTAAGGAATCTGCATTTAAAAATTATTTCCAAGAAACTCCTTTCTTCTATTATCCTGAAATTGTTATATGCAACCGCGCGAAGAACCTGAAGTTCGTAGAGTTTTAATTGATAATTTAAAAAACAAATATGGATCACAAATAGATAAAACAATCGCTGAAATTGTTTTTTTCTAAATCGAAAAATACACCTTAAAAACCTAAATCACAAATCAAGAACTGGTGAACTTGGTGACGGCCTTGGTCCCCTCGGAGACGGCGTGCTTGGCTAGCTCCCCGGGCAGCACGAGCCTCACGCTGGTCTGGATCTCCCTCGAGGTGATGGTGGGCTTCTTGTTGTAGCGGGCCAGCCTGGAGGCCTCGTGGGCCAGCTTCTCGAAGATGTCGTTGATGAAGGAGTTCATGATGCCCATGGCCTTGCTCGAGACGCCGATGTCCGGGTGGACCTGCTTCAGGACCTTGAAGATGTAGATCTTGTACGTCTCCACGCTCTTCTTCGCCTTCTTCTTCTTCTTCATCGTCTTGCTGCTCTTGTCTCCTCCTCCTGCGCTTCCTTCGGACGGGATCCAAACTTTCTCCCGCTTCGGCTTCTGCGGTCGGTGGCTCTCTCCGCCTTGGGCTCCATCTTCGGCATCGTCCGGCTGCTCAGCCGGCGGGCTTCGCCTTTTTTCTCGCGGGCCTCTTTCTCGCCTTGGGCCGCCATTTGGGTGGTTTATTTTTTTTTTTTGTAAGGGTTTGCAGATCTGGCGCGATTTTTCTTCCAGCGGGTGCGAAGGACGCCTGCTGAGCGATGGCGCAGATGGGGGCGGTTTGGGAATTAAATAGGGGAGTCGGGGCAATCGGAGTATGATGCGGCCGAGCAGCGGCAAGATGCGGGATCGATGACGTGGAGGTTTGCTTTACGGCTTGTGGTACTCGCGTTACGGGCGAGTGGGTTAGAAATGGACGGTGAGCGATTGGCATGGCGGGGGTATGAGCGGTCGATCTTTATGGGCAAACGTTTGGGCCGGAAGTTGGTTCGCCGCTTGTTGCAAACTGATGGCGGCTTTAGGTGAGTCTTCAAGATTCGTGGCGTGCGGCAAAAAAATCTTTTCGCAGACGCGCGATGTCGGCCCAAACAGCCTCTACATCGAGGGATCTTGGAATTGGACGCTGACTTCACACGAGTGTTCTACATGCAATTTTGGTTCGATATATAACACAAATATACGCAGGAGCCGGATCGTGCGTGTTATAGGTTGACTGATTGGGTTACTTTTGAGTTTTTTTTTTTTTTTGTTATAGTTGTAATTGTGGTAGGGTTTTACGGCCTTTTAAGGTTCATGTTGGGAGTTGGTTCTAATCTATTAAATAACACCTTAAGTGTCATTTGAGCAACTGTGATTGAGGAATTGATCTGTTTACTACTAAAGTGATACCTGAGAGGACAACGCTAGTCCGCCGGGAGCTACGTGGTGCCCAGTGGTGTCACTAGACATCACTCGGACTGTCTACTTGAGAAGCATATTTATTTACTTGTGTTTGAGTTTACTATTTAGGGCACCGCTAAGAGCGATAAGACTTGTATTATTGTCGATGTAGATAGTGTAATAAGTCGTATAGGGACACCACTAGGACAAAATCCGCACTCAGGGAGGTTATAAATATGATCTAGTTAGAAACCTTTGTGAACTCATATAAATGAGATTGTTATGTACATTATGAGATGAAGTTTTATGGATTTTCAGCTAACCGTCGCTTACTTTTCCATAAATCATGCGCTTATCATTAAACCAAACTCTGATCATGCGCTAGTAAAATATATATACTCTCTTCCTAATGTTTGTTTAATTGGCTACTTAATTTAGTCAGCCGGTTCAGAATCTTACCAACTCAAAGCATGCTCGATCTTATTGTGACCACATCCATTGAAATTAGTTGACGTCAACGCTAATTAATTTTAAAAATCCCATACCATGAGCAAAATATGTCACTAAATATTTAAATGTTAATTAGGACACAGTCGCAAAATTCGAGTACAGAAAAACAACTTGATTTTAAAACAAACAGAACTTTGACAACCAACAATTGTTCGAAAGAGATCCAAATGTCACGCTTCTTAATATATCACGCATAAGGAAATTATGGAAGATGTCGTAATTGGTAATACATTAAATTTAGAAAAGAAAATAATGCTCAATTCAAACTCTGATCTGAATTAGGAATAATACCGGCCACCCGTCTCTCTCTGTCCCCTGCATCAAAGAGTAAATAACTATTGGTCATCCCTATCCCATATTATTTCTAAAATTTCTAACTTGCAATTACAGTAAGGGCGCGTTTGATTGCCTCTTTTAGAGAGGGAAATGAGTTGAAAACCTGCTAAAAGTGTCAGTTTTGACAGACTTTCTACTTCCCCCTTAGGCAAACAAACAGCCCCTAAGTAGCTATGACATCGATCTCGGGGTTAATCTATGTGATTATAGAAATATTATACCTTTTATTGATGTTCTTTGTTAAGATTCAATGATTTGTTTCTTGATCAGAGAGTTTCATGATGGACGACATCGAAACTAAACATAGATCTTTTCTCTTCAGATCAAACTTCTCTTCTGCAATATTATCCTGTATAAAGCAAACATTTAAGGTTAATGCCAGCTAATCATAACGAAAGGTTTGATAAAATTTGATGAAAATAGAAACATTACAAATTTAAGTAAATAATATTTTGATTTTGGATTTGCAAGGTAATATTAAATTTTAGTACCTGAGAGCGATAAGAAGCTTTAGCTCCAAAGTAACGAGAGCTTAACACCTATAACGATTAGTAATGGTCAGTAGAACCCTGATTTAGTACCGAGCAAATTTTAATTTCCTCAAAAAGAGAATGATTTTAAAAAATTTAATTGTATTTACATGTTGGTTTGATCTTATTAAATATGTATCATAATTGCATATATGCACGTATGTAACTATGAGTGTTGCTACATGGACCCGAAAATGAGACAGATAGAGGGGACATGTGAGGCGTCCCCCTCTGATTGCATAATGAGCTGACAATTTTTCTTTATAGTTCAAACCTCGGTTTTTTATTTTCATGATAACAACATTTGTCTGTTATATTATGCATACACCGACAGAAGAAGAGAAATCAAAGCACAAGGAAACAAAGTTAGATTCAAAACTTTCATTGCATTATTAGGCGGACATCACCGTAGTCAACCCTCACGATTTTTAATTATGCATTATAAAAAATAATAATAATTAAGCGCGCTAATCATACCCGAATCTGTTCGTGAAGAACTTTGATTTGCGCACAAGCCTCTTGTAGCACCGATGCCGTATCAGTCTGCAAAACATTTCGTCAACCATTAATTAGTTTATAATTTGACGTCGGTAAACTTTATACCTTACATCTCTATCTCAAAAGTAATAAACAAGGTCTTTATGTTTGTCTCCTAATTATCCTGATAATATATTATTAATTAAGTGTTAGTCGTACATGATCAATAATTAATTAATTACCTTGCCAAATGGCGACACTAGCTGCTGTAGAGCCGTGATTTTATCCCCTAGCTTCTGGCTCTTCTTCAAAGTAGATGCCTAGGATCAATTAAAATAATAACAATTATGGGACTATTAATCAAAATATATGCATGGAATAATATTTCAACAATCACAAAAACACTTAATCATATAATCGTACTTTCATTGTAGGAGCCATGCGCAAATCTTGTTGTTTGTTGTCGTGTTCAAACTTAAATCTCTTGCGTTCTCTTTGATGATCGATGGTTGAGCGTTTTCTTTGCTTCTTTGTCTCGAAGATTGCCTAAAAGAAAATTTTAACCTAATTAGGAAATTAAGTATAGTAGGGAAAACATGCAATATTGAATTTTTTTTTTTTTTTTTTGAACGCACTTGATCTTGATGGCAAGCGAATCCAGATGCTCTCAATTCCGCAGGGTTCACACTAAAAAATGTTCGTCCTGTTCATTCGAAACCATGCATGTACAGAAAAATTAAAAAAAAAATTAGAAAATGTTAATTATGTTGAAAGTACATGTTAATTATCTTAACCTGGAGAACTCGATTCAAAATGGAAACTCTTGCAATCTTGGGATGCGTCATTGAGGATGTTTTTTGCATGGAAGCTATTTCTGAAAATAAATAGACAAATTTGCAAAAAAAATTAAAAATCAATTACAAATTTAGCTTTACACGATAAGAGAAATTAAGTAACGTCCGTCGACTCACAGCCTCTCCGGCTCTGAAGCGACGCTAGAACTCCTCGTTCGAGATTCAGTGCTGTTCCCTGACACGGTAAACAGTTTTACAGAAAGCACCTTAGACCTTTCTTTATTTGCGAAATTAACGTAGATTTGCATAATTAATTCTACAGGAAATGCGTGCAAACTAAAATAACAACATTGCAAATTCTGTTCAGCATACCTATCATATTATCAAGAAGAGAGGGGGAGCGTAGGGGGGAAAGTAACCCATCCATTGTTCTTGAGCACCGATACTGATCCGATGGAGCAGAAACCGACCAGCAACGATCAAGCTCTGGCTCGAAGAATCGAATCATGCTCAAGCAATATATTTACAGCACTGTAAATATATAATTACAATGCTCGATCTCATAAAGTGCACAGCTTCGAACGGATTTGAAGGAAGATATTTGATAAGAGAACTTACCTCTCGGTGAAATATTTGAGAAGCTAGGCCAGGTTCCAAGGGATGATCACAATGGAGCTCGATCCTTTTATAGAGGAAGAACTTTGAGTTTGAGGATCACAAGGTGATTAAATGTTGAGATGAATTGAAATGCATATAAATAGTATACAGGTTTTATATATAAGAAAATGATGACGCAGTGATTAGGTGAGAAGATTGACTACAGAGCAAAGAAAGGGATGGCTATGTGTAGTTAAGAGAGACTAATTAGCTCGCTTTAATTGGAAATACTTCGGTTTCATCTCTCTTTCAATATGCTTTGACTAGAGGTCCTCGTCATTTAATGAAGATAAGGAAAACAAACTATAGGGCCCCTTTAAAAAAAAAAAAAAAAATTCTGAACATCTATTCGATTTGTTGTGAGATTTGTTTACGCTAGGGTCCTCGTAACATCCTATTAATTACCTCTTGTTGGCTAATCATCAGAGAAAATAGTTTGGATGCATCTAATTCAACTATTGTCTCCTCTCATATCGATTTGCTTAGTTTGGGCTTTCAATTGAACCACTTGTCTTTTATAGTTTTGTAGACAATTGGTTGCTCTCTTCTCTTGTTTTCGTTCAGGTTGACCTTAGTTTTTTCTTGCAGTGGGCCCAACTAGAAGGGCGGAGTAAGGCCTGGGCTTGGCTCTATTTATCCTATCTGAAAAATTAATATTTGCATAAGATTGTTTGTAATTATTTTGGCTAATTTGTTTTACTTAAACGATATAAATTGTTGGTGCTTACAGATCATTACAACGGAGCATCCAGGAGTCAGTTGACTGAACTATACGCATGATCCAAATCCCATCATTTATCTGGGCATTCCTTTATTTACCTTAGTCCTATGCATTTGAGTAAAAATCAAAAAATGCAATAAAGAGAACACGTCCTTTTAAAACCTGTTACCCGCCAGTTCTAATAGACTTGAGATTTTTTTGAAGCACATACGTCATTGTTTTACTTTTTTTTTCCAAGGTAAAAAATAAAAAGAAGAAGAAAAAGAAGAAAGTTTCAATGGCAACGTTAAGCATGGGGGTGATTTAGATGATTGGAACGTTCTAGTATGAATCTCACTGTTTTTTTAATTCCCGGTAGCTTCATTATTAAGAGAGAGAGAGAGAGATGAGGGCAACGAGACCCTATTATGGGTAGAAATGGGGCAAGGTGCACCGATCAAGATATATTAAAGACCGGATAATATAAAGAAAGACATTTTCTAAAAAAATAAAATCTAAACCTTTCAAAAAACCTTATAACAAAAAGAGTTCTATGTGGGTGAGGAAAAAAATTATGTTCACTCACCACAAAAGCATAGAACAACCAATTGGCAATCCAATAAATAAAGTCATGAAATTTTATATTTTCCTATGCTAGTAAGCAACAAAAAAGTAATACTAATAGAATATAAAGATCAAGACAAACAAGCTAACTTAGGAAAGCGAGGTCATTAAACTACTATACAATTCTTGAGCCAATATCTCGCACCCCACCTCATTTTCCTGAAACCTTTTTTTTAGAGAATGTATATGTATATTTAGGATAATACGTGTACACACATTTTCTCATTCATTTAAGCAAGCATGATCCTTCAAGAGATCCACATATTAATTAATGTTATAATAATAAAATTATTGTGTATAACCTCTAAAATGACACTGTAATGAATTTAATTAATTTTTTTAGTAAAATACTAAATTTTATGCTGATCCTCTTTCACAAGTTTAATTTTCATCAAGTGCTAGCTGGTTGGAAGTTACAAACAAAATAGCTCATATGTTCTTCCCAAAAAGAAAAGGAAAAAAGGGGAAAAAAAAGGAAAAAAGGTTTAGAAAGGCCAACTGAAAATTCAAAGGGTAAAATAGGGCGTGCCAAAATGGACCCTCATAAATTCTTTTTCAGTGAAAAATCACTTTAGGTTCCATATTCGCAATCACTGCCTACGGCCCATATTGTCTAAGGCCCAGCCCACTAAATCAAAGAAACTAGGGGAATTGAACGGATCAACTGAGAGCGATAGCCACCGTTAGATCAAATCTAACGGTTTAAATGGAGGCGCGATAGCAATAGAAAACTCCCTCTCTCTCATTCTCTTCTTTGTTTAAGGGCCTGTTTGGTTCACCAGTTTATAGAATAGGATTAGTAATTGGAGTCTGACAGTGGCAATTTGGTAATTTTTAGATTCTTTGTGAATCCTATTCTGGAGTTTGGTTCAGCAAAAATTTTGGGATTACAATTTCCCAAAAGTAGCTACAGTTGGGGTTTTTTATAGAAACCCAAATCGGAAGCAAGGCGTCGGATTTGGGCGAGATTTCTGACACCAAGCTTCAGGGCCGATTCCTAATCCTATTTCAGGAATTCGATCCCAAGATCTGGAATCGCTGTTCGCTTCCCCTCATCGCCCTCCTCTTCGCGCCTCCTCTCTCGCGCTTCGTCTGCTTCTACCTTGGGTCGTGGCTGTTACTCGAAACCCTAGCTTTGTTTTTGAACGAGCTTGCTGGTGGGTTTCTTGCCTTCGATAACTGGTGATCCCTTCTCGATCTTGTTCTGCTTCGACTGTGATTGTTGGCTACGGTGTTTTGATTGATCTCGGTGGGTTTTTTGCTTGGACGTCGGCATTTTGGAACTTCATCAGCTAGGTAAAAATTTTTGCCCTCTTATTTTGACTTATTTCTCCAGTGATTTGAGGAATTACTTGTAATTATGAAACAACCACGAAATAGAATAGGATAGCAATTTCAATGTTTTAAGAGATTAATTTCATAATCTTACAGTAAAACAATTCATGCGGGTGTTTGTGTACTGGATTTTGTTGTTAATGTGCAAGAATTATGTTGTTAGATAGATAAACGACATGAAAATAGAATAGAATTTATTTTTCTATTTTCGCTTTCTTGCACAAATGTTTCATAAATCTAAATAAGGTCCTCAAATAATTAGTTAAAATTGTGGGTTACTGAAATTGATGATTTTTTTCTTTTATTTCCTTTTTTTTTTGTGTGTGTAAATTATTAGTAATCTAACCATATAGTTTGTTTGTTTTGGGTCTATCTTGCTTGTTGATAATTGTGTGAGAGGGAATGCAACATTAGTTAAAATAATTTTTATTTCAATTAGCTTTCTTGCTTTAAAAGAAATAAATATTTGTATCAATTATCTACTTAATTTTGACAAGACATAAGTAGTCATCTTAAGCTGTAACTGTATGATAATTTTAAAACGGTTGTAGATGAATATGGAAGATGAGGAAGAATTGAAGAGGATGTGTGCTAATACAGCTGTCTGCGCCGTATCTTATATTAGAATGAGACCGAGGGTCTTTTTTAAACTTGTTGAAGTAATGAAAGCAAACGGTTTATTAAAAGATACAAGACACGTTCAAGTTGAAGAACAGCTTGCTATGTTCCTGAGTATTATTGGGCACAAAACTAAAAATAGAATAATAAGAACTGAGTTCATAAGATCAGGGGAAACAGTTAGCAGGTATTTCAATAAAGTCTTGCAAGCAATGAATGGATTACGTGATCGGTACATGAAGCAAGCCCCAAAAGAAGTTCCCGAGGAGATTGCAAACAACTCAAATTATTTTCCTTACTTTAAGGTAAATTAAATACATACAACTTAACAATTTTCCTTACTTTAAGGTCAATGAGAAATCAACACGTTATACATTGGACTGAGCAGTTGGCTGCAGCGTTGAAGGAACATAGGTCTGAATATTCCGAGGAGTTCCTCGATAGGGTTTTAGACCATTTATATGACAATGAACGTGAAGCTAGGAGGTTTTTCATAAAATCCAAGGAAGGTCAACAGAGGTACATCACAAAATTAGTTAGCGACCAAGGTTGGCCGGATAGCTAGTTTGTTGGGTTTCGATTATATTTTGATGGATATTGTTGTGTTAATTGCAAACTATTAATGTTGCAATATGTATTTTCATTATGAAGAACAGCTATGTCGTTGTGG
The DNA here is from genome assembly GCF_001876935.1 of Asparagus officinalis. Taxonomy (NCBI): domain Eukaryota; kingdom Viridiplantae; phylum Streptophyta; class Magnoliopsida; order Asparagales; family Asparagaceae; genus Asparagus; species Asparagus officinalis. The sequence continues at coordinate 7,585,565 of NC_033798.1, forward strand.
GATTGATGAATTGCTATATTTGCAATCTTTGTTGCAGGTATATTTTGATTTGAGCTTTGTGCAGCTCATATTGCTGCTGGTTGGTTTGTTGCCTGTTTTAAGCAGCTCATGCTGCTGCTGCTGCTGGTTGGTTTGTGCCTGTTTTAAGCAGCTCATGCTGCTGCTGGTGCTGGTTGGTTTGCGCAGCTCATGCTGCTGCTGCTGGTGGTTGGTTTGTTGCTGGTTTGTTTCCCTTTGCAGCTCATGCAGCTGCTGCTGGTTGCTGGTTGCCTGTTTTGAGCTTTTTCTGCAGCATGAGCTGGTTGGTTTTGGTTGGTTTGTTGCTGGTTTATTGCCTTTTGCAGCTCATGTTGCTGCTGCTGGTTGCTATGTGCCTGTTTTGAGCTGCTGCTGCTGGTTGGTTTGTTGCTGGTTTGTTGCCTTTTGCAGCTCATGCTGCTGCTGCTGGTTGGTTTGTGCCTGTTTTTTTGCTTTGTGCAGCTTATGCTGCTGCTGCTGGTTGGTTTGTGCCTGTTTTTTTGCTTTGTGCAGCTTATGCTGCTGCTGCTGGTTGGTTTGTGCCTGTTTTTTTGCTTTGTGCAGCTTATGCTGCTGCTGCTGGTTGGTTTGTGCCTGTTTTTTTCTTTGTGCAGCTCATGCTGCTGCTGCTGGTTGGTTTGTGCCTGTTTTTTTGCTTTGTGCAGCTCATGCTGCTGCTGCTGGTTGGTTTGTGCCTGTTTTTTGCTTTGTGCAGCTCATGCTGCTGCTGCTGGTTGGTTTGTGCCTGAAGTGGTATTTGTGCAGCTCATGCTGCTGCTGCTGGTTGGTTTGTTGCTGGTTTGTTGCTTTGTGCAGCTCATGCGCTGCTGGTTGCTGGTTTGTGCCTATTCCTTGCTTTGTGCAGCTCATGCTGCTGCTGGTTGCTGGTTTGTGCCTGTTCTGAGCTTTGTGCATGTTTGCTGCTGCTGCTGGTTGGTTTGTGCTTGTTTTGAGCATTTTGTTTTTCAGGCTGATGCTGGGGTTGTGGGTTACTTGCTGGTTGGTGCTGTTTTGTTTGAGCTTTTGTTGCTTGTTTTGGTTTTAATTGCCTGTGGGTTACTTGCTGTTATGGTTTGCCTTGCCTGTGGTTTTCCTTGCACTTGATATGTGGCAATGATGATGATCAACGTTTTCTGAGAATGCAATCTAACTTACATCGTTTATTATATCCAGATGAGGCAAAAGGGGATGAGATTGCAGCCTACATTGAATTGACAATGTCTAGGCGAGGCAATTCATCCTTATAATGCAATCTGTAATAAACATGTTTAAGTTATAGGTGGGGCAATCAATGATGACAAGTTGATCTATTACTGAGCCATACAATATCAATAAGAATTTGTACCCAGTTCAAACAACAGTTTTCATTACATCCTCAGTAGTTCTTGCAAGTACAGTTACATGACATGAAGTTTGTAATAATTAAAATAACACAAAAAAATTGCTAAGAAAATTGCAGAAATTTTCCAAATTAGTAGTTGATTTTCGACAAGTCTCAATTCTTTCTTCAGCTTCTTTGATTGCAAAATATATTTTTCTCCGTACCTATTTTCTTGGACATATTGGCTTCCTTGGTTGCTTGATGACTCTCCTCTTTCTTCAGCCCATTCGAAAAAATTACATTCTTTATTTGGGAATTTTGCACACCCCCAATAACACCTACCCTTATTTTTGCCATTCTTGCACACTTTCATCGGTGTTCTGAGATGGCAGTCACAATAAACTTCATAATCCTGCCAGCACTCTTCTGATATCATTTTCATGTCGGGTTGGCAAATTGAAGACAATGGGAATTTTATAAATGCTAAAAATGAGAGTGCTTGGATTAGTTGTGAGCCCTCAAGGTGAATTTATAGCCACCATGGCCCTCTTCTAGCCGTTGCTACAGTGTTCTGTCATATTTTTTCAAATCTGGATTTTTAAGCTGAAATTGATCCGTTGCTACAGTGATTCCAGCAAAAAAAGGGTATTTATGACCTCTTCTAGCCGTTGCTACAGGGATTTTTGAATTGATACAAAGACTAACTGTTGCTACAGTGTCTACTCCCAAAAAAGAGATTTTTTTTGAAGCAAACATGGTATTAGGAATTGGACCATTTCTATAAAAGTTGGATTCCTAATCCACAAGGTGAAACAAACATAGAATGCCAAAAAAATAGGATTCCATAAAACTATAACTTATCTATAAAAATTTTATGGATTAGGTTGGAATCCATAAATAAAATAGGATTCCTAATCCTATTCCTATCCTCTATTGAACCAAACAGGCCCTTAGCGTGCAAGGGTTTTTGCTTCTCGATCTTCCACCGCTCAAAGGTCAGATCTCTAAACTTTTCTCTTACCAATCCCTAGATTTTTCTGTCGATTTTGTTAGCCAGACTTAGAGTTTATCTTGTCGATGTTGATGTCTGAAGCTTGTTATTGCCCTTTGTAATTTAGTTTACATTTTATTTGAGTAAGAAACGGAACAAAGTTGAATCTTTTTCGTTTCCATAGTTTAAAGATTTGATTTTTGCGGGGATAATAATAATTTGGGATGAGAGCACAGTAATCAATCAGCTTAGTTCACATGTGAGCTGTTACTGTAATAAAGAAGAGTATATTGTGATATTGTGATTAATTCTAAAGAGTTAATTGATATTATAATAAAAAAGATTATAATGTGCTTTTGTGTTTCAGATGCCCTTGGAAAGTTACCCCCTATTGTATTTGTAACCAAATTGTGTGAAATTTGCATCGACTTAGTTTCGCGACCATTTTGATTTAAGTCGCTCAGTCACTCTTGTTATCTTTGGTTACATATTACTTCTTTCATTTACTTTCAGAAAATGATTAGGATTACTTTCATGTATTTTCCAAGTATATAGAGAAGTGTAGTCTTGTATTTACTCCTGTTGAGTCCATTAAATGATGAGGGGAAATCTATCGCATCTTATTATAAATGCTTTGTTTTCTTCACTAAATTCAAATAATCGATGAAATTATGTTGCTAGTGAATATGACTAGATGATAGTAATAATCATTAACATAGTTCAAGTTTCAAATTGCTAGTCACATTAGAAGGATCAACTAGACAAGTTGGGTACAACTTATGAGGATAATCCAATAAGAAGGACAAATTTTCAAAACCACCCTATTTGAACATTTAATCATAAAAAACGACTTGTTTTGAACTTATTTGCAAAAACCGATCTGGTTTCAGCATTGGCGCTGAAACCAGGTCGGTTTTTGTGAAAAAGCTTCCGAAACTTCACGGGAGTTGAACTCCCGTGAAGTTTAGTAAAGCTGCTAAACTTCACGGGAGTTCATCGTTCAAATTTTTTTTGAACTATGAAACTTCACGGGAGTTGAACTCCTGTGAAGTTTAGCAAATTTACTAAACTTCACGGGAGTTCAACTCCCGTGAAGTTTCAGAATTTTTTTTTCAAAAACCGATCTGGTTTCAGCGTTAGGGCTGAAACCAGGTCGGTTTTTTAAAATAAGCTCAAAACAAGATTTTTTTTGGGATTAAATGTGGAAATAGGTTGGTTTTGAAAATTCGTCCATAAGAAGAACTATACACTTGACCATCGTTTGTTGTACAATTGTATGATTTTAAGTACAATCTCCAAATAACTCTAAAATATCTCAGCCTGTACAATAAGACCTAACGATAACACGGATGAGCAATCATTTGTACTAAACTACGAGATCTCTCTCCTCTTGATGGCAAGGAGCCCAAGGCCCAGTTAGGGCCTTGTCGTGGCTAGATACAACGGCTAGCTTTTGTTAACTCGTGCCTTATTCCTATTCTACCGCACCGCCATTTCCTCTTTGAGATAATTTGGGAATTTAGGGTTTGAAACATCAGCGAGTGATGTGGATAAATCCGCTGATTAAAAGGTTGGCGCCTTTTCCCCCAACAGCTTCGCAAATCCTTCAGAAGAGGAATTTCAACTCAGAAATATTCATCAGCAGTAAGAAAAACTTCTCTGTTAATTCCTCTCCATTTAATGGAATTAGCAAATTTTCAATTTATTTAAATTTGCAGGACTATCATTTTACACTACTGAACAGGATCTTAAGAGGTTATTTTCAAGATTTGGCAGTATTAAGCAAGGTGGTTTTTGACGATTCAACCCAATTTGGAAAATTTGTGGTGTGGTTTTTAATTTGGTTTGTTTGCCTTTGCGCAGTTAGGTTAATTAGGGATGGGAAGACCCAGAGGGTTAAAGGATTTGCTTTCATTGATTACTCGTCGGAAGACGAAGCTCGGAAAGCAGTGAAAGTTATGGATGGAAGGGTATGAGACTTATCTGTTCACTGAATTTTGGTGAATTTTGTATGTACTGAAAAGCTAGGACAAATTATTATTCAAACTATATGTTGTTTCACACTTGTTGATTTTATTTGTAAATTTTGGGGCGTAGGCGGAATGAGAACCAAATTTTGGAATCTGGATTTCCAATGGAAAACATTGTGGACCTGTAAATTTGATTGTTAGTTCGTAATGTGCGATGTTCAGAAATAAAAAGTGGATTAGTATGGCATTTAGACGAGCTTGGCACAAGCTTAAAGAGAGTTTACAAGGGGAGACTGAATCTGATTTTTAATCTGCATAGGGATAGGGGCATTTATAGGAGGCATTTAGTATTTAAGAAAGAAAAAAGAAGGAAACTGGAGAAACTTGATTAGTGGAAGTTTTTTGTTAGATGCGCGCTATTGTTGGACCCTTTCTTAATTTTTTTGGTCCTTTACCTTCATTTGGCTTATGGTTTTTGAACAAGCCCATGGTCTTTTGTATTTGCATTACCTTGGGATTTGGCACTAGTTTATATAGGTCCATAACAAGTTGGAAACAGATGAATATTGTTTTCAGTCTTTTCTGATGAGGATCATCTATACAAATAGTTCCAAAAATCAGATTTAACTGGACTTGCACCAGATTTTTGAGCATAAAATTAGTTTCTTAGTCTTTTATATAGCAACTGATACGTCTTTGATGTGGGGTGAAGTTTTGGCTACATCAAAATTTGTATTCACTAGATAAGTATCTTTCAACATAGAGTTAATCTCTTTTATTGGCATCTCCAATTTGTTAGCTGTGGTTTTCTTTAATGCCCCCTACCGAGAAGAATGTCATTTGTTACTTGCTTGATATTTAGATAGACTGGTTCTTTTAGATGAAGAAGACTAATCATAGATCAACTATCTTCATAAAAATTGCTTAACCTTTCTGTTAGCCCCATTAGACATCTATTTTGGATGATGAAGAAGAAGATGATGGTACTTTAGTACTCTCTCTGAAGATCCTTTTCGTTGTGTCAACATGTATAAATAATAGATATCAAGATACCTAATCATTTTTCTTCAAGTTTGCTGCCAGCTGATATGCAAGCTCTTTTTCGTAACTTCACATTCCTAGATCCAACAGTTTCCAGCTTCATGTATTGGTATGTGATTCCCACATTTTATGCTTATTATCATCGTAGTGACCTTGAATGATGTTGTGGTTGTCATTATCTGCATTTATGTAATATAAGAATATCGTCATATCAATATTGATTTGAAAGTTAATGCATTCTTTACGCAATCTTTTTTGGTTCTATTTTTCGTTGTTAAATATTCATGTTGAAGTATGCTCACCTGTTACATTCTTTTTGCTTGTTTGCCAGATTCTTGATGGAAGATTGATATTTGTGGAGATTGCAGATCCTAGATCTGCAGAGAATATCCCGTAAAGTTACTTCTGTTGGTGCATTATTCTTTCCTTTCAGTACAAATGATTGCTCATCCGTTAGGAAATGATTGCTCATCCGTTAGGTCTTATTGTAATTGGAGTGGATTGTTTGATACTAAATGGGAGATAACGAACCTGACAGTCACATTGGACAGGTTGAGATATTATTGTAATTTTATTATTTTTGTACAATATTTGGCTGTTTAATGCAGCCAAAGTCCTATAATGTCAACTTACTACCGGTATATTATTTGCCTGCATAGAACTTACATGAGAATCTGGTGTTCTGCTTCATGGGATTTCTTCTATGGTTCAAATTTTTGCTCACAACAATGACTTGGGAGACATCTGTGTATTCAGATAGTATTGCGAGATCCTTTGGCATGCAGTTAGAAGTTCAAGCGGCCTTAATTTTGTTCAAATTTATGGATTTTACTGCCATAACATACTCTCGTTGCCCCTTTCACGTAACAAAAAAGAGCTCTTTTGTATTTCCCACCAAGTTACTATTCAGTTTGTGGCAACCACAACAATTGCTACTGTAGATATTGAGTCTGTTGCAGCCGGTTATTTGATCGCAGGCGAGAGGTGTGGTTGTTAGGGCGCGTTTGGTTCGGTTTTTTTGAAGGGGAAAGGAGGGGAAGCTGTCAAAGTGTCAGAACTTTGGCAGCTTGGCGATTTTGGGAGAAAATTGCCAAAGTTCTGACACTTTGGCAGCTTTCCCCCGTTTTCCACTTCAAAAAAACCAAACCAAACAGCCCCTTATTGGGTCTCTGCTTACCGTCGACAGTTTACGTAAATTTGAATGTAAGTTGCAGCAACACAAATGGCAAGAGTAAGATTCCGTACATGAAAACAGACAGCTGCAACTGCACTTGCTGCAACTGCAAATTATAAAATTTTGGAACTAAACCAAATAACTAATACTACAATCACATGCAACAGTAATTACATTAACAGCGCTTACATGTTAATAGAACGAAGAGGCGAATCTCAGTAAATCTCTTGTTTTTGCTTGCTTCAAAGACGACGACACTTTTTTATTATGAAATGTTGCAAATTTTACCTGATTACAGTTGAATTATCTTGCTTTAATCTTTTAGTTCTTTTTAAAACTTATAGCAAGTTCAAACTATCATTCATGCAATCCCCACCCCAAAACACAAAAGGTAACACTGATGTAATGAACATATTTTAAGTCTTTAAACAATGACCAAAACAAAGTTGTATACCGATCAAATACAAAACTACTGTTTACATTCACTTGCACTTATCATGCAAACAAAATTCACAAAATGTATATCAACTGGAATCTTATTATTTATTACTTTTTTTAAATTATAAAACTGAGTTCTTGATACATAGTAGTTGAAAATTAAAATCATACCATAAACTCAATTTAATTAAACTCACCAAAACAAAGCCGACCGCAAGAATGAGCATAGACAATCGTCTTTGATGTTCGTGCTCATGCATCCAGGCTTTCATTTTCAGCAACCTCACTCTCAATCGCGGTTTCGACACACCCTTCATCTCCTGCAGATACAATATCAGGTTTTTTCAAGTCTTTAAAACTTCGACACAAAAAAAATGGCCGGCCTCATCCATGTTCGCGAAAAAGTATCGTATCCTTCATCCCCAGACTTCAAGCTAATATCAACGGTGTTAGCCTTCGACGCATTCTTGAAATTCTCAATCTTGTATCGCTCATTCATTTCTACCATGCTCTCTGCCCTTTCTATCCACCTCTTCACAATCTCTTCGACTACAGTTTTCGATGGCCTCAAAAAACACCCAATCCTCCAAATTAGCTCAACCTTCTCATTGCATTGCTTCAAACTCAGCAAACTGCCTCCACTCCAATTAATCTCTCAAGCGAACTCATTAAATTCTTCCTCAAGCGCCAAACTGTTGGACACAATGAACGTCGGCCACCTGCTGCTGAAGTGTCATTGCCCCACACACAGTTTAGTCATTTTCAATAACAATTGTAGCAAACAAATATTTGAAATTAAATCGACATAATTAAGCAAACCGTGACCTCTTTCACAAGTTCAATATGCATTCTGAAAAGAAAAATATGCAAGCGGGTGAAAAGATCCTGAAACATCATGGAAAAATACAATTTCACAAGCAAATGGTTATTACAATGTAACTCGGTAAGAACTGATTCATAAGCTCAACTTCAGCCAGATAGTTCAATCGAAACAAAAACATTTTTGGAGAAAATCATAAACAGACTCCTTCTGTCGCTGCAGCTGGCAGATTACCAAACAGTTATTGAAACCCTTAGTTTCAAAACACGTCTTTTAGTAATTTAATCGACTTCAAGCATGCTCTTAACTTCGAGTTGAGTTCCATCTAGTCCTCTGTATCGGAAACAAATAAAATAAATCCATATGTCACATATCAATATATTAATAGCCTTGAAAAAAGAAACAAATAACAGAAACAAATATAATTTTTTAGATTTAAACACCAGAAGCTTACTTGCAGTAGCCAGATGCTCACTAAAGCATTAAGTTTTCTTTTAATCCACTGTTTGCATAGTGTACACGTATATTTCTTCCATCCAGCAACTGAAAATTGTGAATCGGATTTGAAACTTTAACAACAATAAAAAGGGTATGTTTCACAAAACGCCGCCTAAATTTTAAAAGGGTTTGCACAAAACCCAACTTTATAGCATAGAAAAACCCAATGAATGCTCAAAAGTGTCATCAACCCCTCGAAATATTGGAAGTTCTCACAAATTGCGCTAACAGTTAGATTGAAAAGTCATAAACTACCATTTTTTACTTTTTACCCACCCCTACCTGAAAATCGCAATTTAGGAGCGATATTTAGTATATAAGGGTAAAATTGTCCAAAACTTATCACGTGCAGACTACATGAAACCTTGAAGGAAGTTTTGTGAAGAGTTTTCTAAAATTTATTAAACTGGGTAGTTTGTGCAAAACACCCACTCACCCCTACCCTCTTGCTCTCTCTCTCTCTCCTTCTTTTGGGGGGGGGGGGGTCGTGGGTTGGGTTGGAGGTGGGGTGGTTGTTATTGAGATATTATCCCTGGAAACACATCTAGACTACATTTATGTACACATACACATGACTCATAAGCATACCTGACCATCCATCTTCTGAAATGCAGTGGCAGCTTCACTTTCTGAAGAAAATTGGACAAAGCCGTAACCTTTTGATTTACCGGTCCTTCGATCACATATCACTTTAACTGGCACATGAGCAAATGTTTAATCCCTCGTGAAGCCTTTCGGTAATCAATTATTATGAAGAAGCATTGGTTCAATTGTCAGAATACCTTCCATAACTGAACCATGCTCACTGAAAGCATCTTTTAGAACAGGTTCATTTGTGTCATATGAAAGTCCTGCAAGTCAGTATACCACAACAACCCTGTAAGTGTTTTTTTAATCAGTATTCATTCAATATTGAACTTGAGATCAGCTAACTCCAATTCAAGTTACTTTGAAAATTCATGAGAAAGAGTTCTGGATGACTGGTTCTACGAACATGTAGAAATGTATGGCTCATGTAAATACTCTTTTAGACAAGGCTATGTGAGATATTAGTACGAAAATCACTAAGTATTGGAACAATTTAAAGTTACACAATTCCATCATGAGTGCATAAATGATGCTCGAAAGACTGCAGCAACAAGAATAATCATGACAGCTATTAGATCACCAATATCACTTGGAAGCAACTGGGAAAACATTTTTTTAAAATTTTTGGATGGGATCTTAGAAAACTTTTAGATGATAACGGCATACAAAAATGCATAACTATTAATCCTATGTGAAACTGAAGGTCTTCCAATTTTAACGAAGAAACTGGAGAGCCATTCTGATATCTAATCCTTTCTTTAATTGGGTTAATAGCATGTAGACCTCCTTTAGTATCGTTGTCTTGAACTTACTTATCCCAGTAGCTTCAATTTAGCAGATATATCCCTGGGTTGATTTTTATTCTTTTTATTTTAATAATTATTTACCTCACTAACTTCACCTAGAAGCAATATATGCCAAAATTTCACTGAGAGTAAAGGAGAGAAAAATCAACCCATGGGATATATCTGCTAAAATAAAACTACGGAACAAGTTCAAAACATCAATACCATAAGAGGTCTATGTGCAATTAATCCTTTTGGATTTACCGAAAGGCTATCCTTAATCCACATAAAACTAAAAATAAGAAAACAATATAGAAGCTAATAAATAGAGAGAAGCAGACTATATGTCATAAAACAGGACTAATTTTACCTCCGACAAACAATTTACTGCAAGAATCTCGTACAAATAGTCTCATAGCTGGAGAGGGCAAAGCTTGAAAAAAATTTCCAACCCTCAATCGGTGCATTCTTCTTTTCAGAGGATCAGGAATTTTGGTCACCTGAAATTTGAATTAATTGTTTAATCTACAGGACCTGCACATTAATTGCATAAATGCACAAAATTATTGTCTTGATAAGGTGCATAGAAACATAAATACATAATCAATAGATAAATCTCTCCATCAGTACTCAAATCATTCAAACAGTTTAGTTCTAGTTCAAGGTCATTGACACATTTCCACAAACAAGTGAGAGGCGTTAGAGTGCTTCTCTATAAACAGCTACACAGATGAACAAGACTGATTTTTTCAGTAATTGGTCCGTTAATTGTTGTGACTCTTCAGAGAATACACCATCCAACAAATCAACAAAGATATTTATATTTATATTTCTACACTGCATGACAACAAAAGTTACAAAATATGCACCCACCACAACAAATTAAAATTATTGAGAGGTCAAAGGGATAAGACTCGAGTGATAACAAATGCTAACCAGTTGATGAATTCCTTTCAAATCCTTGAACAAATGAAGATTGCACTGAGAAATGGCGACTGGTATCTACAGACTACAGAGGAGGCAAATGGGGAATGAAGGGTCATCACAAATTTACAATGATTTGAAAACAAACTTATTTAAAGGCTTTATTATTGATATTTAACCCCCAAAATTATCCATACTTGTAAATTGAACCCCGAATCTATATTTTGCTAATTTACCCAATCCTAATTCCTAGAGTGTTAGAGTTAAAAAACCACCAAACTTGACAACGTTAGATTTTAAACAATAAGAAGAGCCCGAGTACTTTTTATAACATAACTTTGCCATAACCCAACGTGGTAAAGTACGGAGCTAGAAATAGCAAACATCCGTATTTGGGGGTTTAATTTGCAAATATGATTAACAATTAGGGGTTTTAACGGAGCGGATACGGTTTGGATATGGCACTTACCATATCCATATCCGCTTATTATAAACGGATACGGATACAAAAACAGATTATTTTCGGTAAGAAAAACCTTAACCATATCCGCACTCATCGGAAACAGATACGGTTCGGATATTAGAGAATCGGATCTGATACGATTACGGATATGAAACGGATATTTGACAAACGGATATGAATCGGTTTTTGTACAAATGAGTTCAGCAGATATCAACATCAAACGATAAAAATATAATAAAATGATCACATATATATAATATCATCAACTGTACCTAGAAATGCTATAAAGTATCTAAGTAGTTGATATAACCAACAAAGCAAAGCATCAAAAGAACAATCTAGATATGTAATATCATCATTTCCAAAAACAACTTAATTCACATATAATCAGAATTACTTCAAACAAACACCAAGCACAAACAAATAAAGCCACATAATTAGTTCTATAGAGTTTCAATCTAACACATCAAGGCAAAATTTAACATAAAGCCACATAATTAGTTCTATAGAGTTTCAATCTAACACATCAAGGCAAAATTTAACTAGAATATGACACTTATAATCACAAATTGACAAAGCAAATGTATGTAAAACTAGAGTTTCGATTCGACCTTATGGAACAGCAATGATGATGGATCGGCGAGGATGGGCGGTGGCGGAGCGCGTCGGAGAGGATCCGAATACATTCCCCCATTGAATAATTCTTTGCTGACCCAAATTTTGGGACCAATATACGGCTGATGTGGCAAAAAATTTCTAAATTTATTATACTTTCCCTAAATCAAAGTTACAAGGCTTTTTGGGAGATCATAACCCAATTCCTCTTCTTCCTCATTACGATTCCAGCAAAACAGAGGCAAAATGAAATTGGCATACACAAGGCAAAATAATGCTTTTTTCCAGCAAAACAGAGGCAAAATAGTGCTTTTCCCCCAAGGAAACGTATTTTGGTGTCATCCTCCAGCTAATAGATAAGTCTTCAATTGGAAGATTAATGAGAGTTAATATTCAGTCCAGAGCTGAAAAATCTGTACCCTTTACTTGAATAAAATTAATTTCTGAAAGTTTTCATAGAACCAAGCAACTAGCTGTTAAGCTCCCTCCCCCTTCTTTATCAAATTCCAATGGGTTAATAAAACAAGTGCAGGTCTGACTGGACTTGAATAAACTATAAGCTACCTCCCCCCTTCTTTATGAAATTCCATTGGAATACTAATTTGTGTGCTCGCATTCATGAAATCGCCCGCACAATAAAGTAACAACAAAAATTACCAAATTAAGCGTGAACAGACAGGAGCGTGATACGGCATCGAGATGACAAGAGAGCACGAGGATGATGGTGATGCGGCCTCGATCTTAGGATGATATGTGAGGTTCTGAAACCTCGATCGATTCTTTTGGTGTTGTCTCTGGCCATGATGAGCCTGAAACGATTTTAAGAAGAGTTGCAAGAGAGTCAGAGATTGAGAGTTGAGGAGAAGATTGAGAGTTGATGAGAAAAGTTCTAATTTCATTCATAATCCCTTCACTGACTTTACAATTTCTTATTTATACAATTCAACTCTGAAGAAAAGAAACGTGCACAATTAGTAAATGCGCACAACAGTTTTTTTAACAGAAAAACTGTTTGTAACTAAAACTGACGCATTTATTACAAGAACCCATGTACTTTAAAGTTTTGCATAATCGCCCCCTCCAACTTGCGTATCAGTTCATCTCTTTGCGTATCAGTCCCAGCTTCATAGTCTCAGGCTCTTGGCTTAGTTGACAGGTTTCCAAACTGATGATTGGTTCCTGACAAATTCCTCCCCCTTAAATTGGACCTTGTCTCAAGGTCAATTGTAGGAAACCGTTTAACCAAATCCTATTAAGATTCATAAGCACCTTGCCGACAGCCTTAGCAGAACATGCTATTCCCAGCAAGCGTGATGCAGATTCATGAGTATCAGAGTCAATATGCCCAAGTAAAACTTTTAACCATGATATACGCTCTGCAAAGCGTGCCATGTTTTTGAGAATTGCAATGTAGACCTCAGTTGACGGGCATTCTGGAAAAATGACAGTTTCAAATTCCTCAACTTCCAATCCAACGATGCTATCAATATCCTTTACTGACATGATTATAACCTTCTCCCGATTTGTCATATGTAGACCATCAGTTAGCGGCTCAGTTGATGAGTCATAACCTTCGGCTTTAAGCTTAGATGCCAAAAGCTGCACATTGCTAGCACTGCCAGCTACAAGCAAAACCTTAAGATGCTGAGGGTGGTTTTGGCCAACAAACGATTGACTAAAAATTTGTGAGACCTTCGACATCTTTTCATCTTCTGACGAACAAATATGTAAATGTTGTGATACAAATGCGCTTTTACAAACTGCAGAGTCATCAAGGGACAATCTACAAACTGGTTCATTCAGGAGCTGCTGCAATAGTGATTTCGAAGTTCCTTTGCAGAAGTCACTGAAAACTACCATCTGAGGTTCTCCAGATATACTCTCCTTGATTAATTTCACCTTATCAGAAAATCCAAATTGTCACGCCCCGCTTCCCTAAATGCCGGGGAATCGGGACGTGAACAAGCCCACGACATATTAGATTGAGAAAAAATATACACTATCATTTTTTTTTCTTCTCAATCCAATACGCTAAGCATCTGGAAATAAATACAATGCCTGAAATAAATACAATGCAAAGGCACAGGTCCCCGATCACAATCAGCAAGAATATAATAGACAAACTCAGAATAAAAATATCATATTACAAATAGGATAACATCCGGGATATAATATTCGGGTCAACATGCCCTTATACAAAACTGAACCAATGAATACTGAAGAGATACAAAATACATCGATCAATAGAAAAAAAAGAACTATAAAGGTAAACTGGAACCATCAAGGAATAGGCTTCGACTCCTTCTGCTCCGTCTACAAGACACTCCTGTTGAGTATCCTCGGCTCTGACGCATCTCCAAGCTGAACCTGCTATTCCTCTAAGTCTGACGTACACCAGAGAAAACAGGTGTACGTCAGCGTGCATGGTACACGGCAAGACCCCACAAAAGAAAATAGAACGAACGAAAACCCAAGCGGAAAACGATACAATAACAGAAACAATAAAAGAACGTACAACTAAAATACACAAATCAACATAAAAACACTACTAAATCATGATAACATAAAGCATCCAAAATCGATCGGGTAACGAGGTCATGCAGCTAGCGATCAGTCTAATCATCCAAGTAACAGGGGCATACAATAGATGGAATTAATACCTAAAAATCTACAACAAGAGACGTAGTACGTCGAGCGAAATAATCCAAACAAGGAAATCCTTATGTATATACCATATGTCTCAAATTGTAGATAATTAAATATTAACCCCGTTCTATGTATGAAAAGAAACACAATTGTCCTGCATCTCACAAGAAATCATACCTAGCCAAGAAACGAGGTCATGTAACTAGTCATTCTATAACAGGTCACCGGTCACATATCACACATAATCAACGCTCCTGTCATCGAATACTGACTGTTCACAAATCCCCTACGTGCATCCAATCCCGCTACACATGCGGCTAGAGGACTACACGTAAACCGTTTTCTGCCTGGTCCGAACTCAAGCACAACTCGGGTGACGAAACGATTTCACTGACTAAAGTGATGTATACACTTTACTTTAGCCCTACAAACCAACCCCAGTGGCGACACCAACTACTGACGCGAGCCTGGAAGATACATCAACAGCCTTATCCGATCACATGAATATTAACTTCCCCATCTCAACTCTTCTCGTTTTTCTTAATCAACCATAATCCTCATTGAAACTCGGGTTCACCACCTAAACTCGGTCAACGCACACACACGTGTCACTAAGTCTGTTCATGACGCACGAGGCAACTAAGACATGAACTACTAAGGGTTCTCAAACACAACATGGACAATACATAGCATACCACGTAATTAAAATAAGAATCATGGAATCGACGATTGTTTTGCACATCACACGTTCATAAACTAAATTAATTCAAAATAGATGATTCTTTCGCAAAATAAATTCTTTTAAATAAAAAAAAAGATTCTTTTTCCAAAATAACTTCTTATAATTTATCATAATTCTTCCTCAAATGATTCAGTTCTCAAATAAATTCTTTTTAATTAATATAATTATTCAAAAAATGATTCCACTGCCGAAATAAATTCTTTTAATTCATAATAATTATTCTAAATAATCTTTTCTCAAAATAGTTTAACCATTCAAATAAATTTTTTTTCAAAATAAATTATTTTAAATTATCTATTTAATAATTATTCAAAACCAACTCTTTTTCCAAATAATCTCTTTGCTCATAATAATAATCTAAAACATCGCAAAATAATCACTTTTACACAAAATAATTATTCCTTTAAATTACTTATCATAATATCATTATTAATATTAATCATCCACAAGCCCACACAAATAATATCAATATTAATATGGTAACATAATCAAATCATAGTCAGATCGAAGCATGTAATTAATTCATATTATATCTAAAAAAATGAAACGACGAGTCAAAGAGAAAGGGATCTTGCCTCGGCGTCGAACGGATCGACGTTGACGCGCGAGTCTGCGGGTCTGATCTGAGCGCGAGTCTGAAGAGCGTCGGTCGAGCTGTTAAGGGCTGCTGTCAGCGGGAGAGTCGTTGGCAGCGCGTCGACGGCGAGGAACAGCGGCGAGCTCGCGGCAGCGATGAGGTGGGCGCTGGTTCAGGTGGCAGTTGTGGTGGTCGGACGAATCGCAGGGGGTCGGCCGGGCACGGCGAAGGGTAGAGGCAGAGCAGGCGGTGGGGACGAAAGCAGCGGGGCGAGGTGGAGAAGAGGAGGATGGCCTGAGGTGGATCTCGGCGAATTGGAGGTGAAGGAGGAGGGGAGCGGCGGTCAGGCGGGGCTGCAGGGAGCTGGGGGTTGAGCGGGCGCTGGCGGTGAAGTCGACGCGATGAGGGGGAGGCAGCAGAAGCGCTGGCGGCGGGGAGGTGGTGAGGTCGGTTCGGTAGCGCTTGGTCGGAGGCTGGTGAGAGGGGTCGTGCTCCGGTGGGAGCGACGGCGTGGGACTGGGGCCCGACGGGGGCTGTTCGGGGTGTGGGTGGCCGAGGAGAGGTGCTGGGGATCTGGATGGTGATGGCGGCGGAGCTCGGCTGGGCGGATACCGAAGGCGGGGAGAGGGAGCGTGGAGATGGGCTCGGGCGGACGGAAGGCCAAGGCGGTGAAGGCGTTGGGTTCAGGGAGAGGGGCGGCGAGCTCTTGAGAGGGGTTCGACGACGCGTCGAGGAGGAGAGAGAACAAAGAGATAGGGCGGCGGCGTTTTGGAGAAGAAGAGAAGGAGAGAGAGAAAAAGATGTGTATATATATAAATAATTAGGGTTTATGGTTAATTATTTTAAAACGAAATTATTTAAAAATAAATAACTACTGATATTTAAAAATCAAGATAATTATGAGATAATTATCTACAATTAAAAACGTACCTGTTGTGTTAATACAACAGTTGATTCGAAATAATCGGAATGTACCCATATTGTACAATTAAACGGAAATAATTAATAATAAAAATATATTTACTTACATTTAAAATCAAATAATTATTGCATAATTATATACACAGTAAAACGTACTAGTTATACTAATACGACATATAATATTTAACAGTAGAAATAATATAATAAATTATACCAAAAACATGTAATTAATAATACCATGTATTATATGAAATAATACGTAATAATATTAATAATACAATATATTATTTATATTAATATGTAACAGTACTGATAACACAACAAATTAATTTCAAAATTTTTTACCGCACAAAATAAATTTATAAATATCAAAATCATTTAAATAAATATATAATCATATTTTTAAATCATAGAAAATTATAGAAAATCGAGAAAAAATACAAATACTCTTTTAAAAATCATAATTAAATATTTTAAAATACTAAAAAATTATTTTAACTAGTATCAAAATTTCACGGTCATTACACAAACTCTACCAAGCTTTTCAGGTCATCAGTAACCAATAGTGAAGCACTAGGTACGTCAATGGCCTTCATTTGAACAAGCTCAAGCAGCCTATCTGGAGTCGATATAATGAATTCAGGTTCACAACTCTTTAATCCCTAAATCTGGTGGTCTATCGAGGCACCTGGATGCAAGCTGACAGCATGTATCCCAAGAGCCTTTAAGTGGCTTACAGAGTGATCTAACCTGAAGAGCCCTTTGTCGAGATAGTACAAGAAAGATAAAGAAGAGAGTCAGAACGACTAGTCCTTATTTCTCCTTCCTTGTAATAATGTGAGAAGCAGTAGAGAGCAACCAAGCAAGTTGCTCTTTTCTTGCAAAAACACCTCCATCACTTAAAGAATCAACCACATTCCAACCCGAAGAGCAAAGCCTCCACAACTCAGCACCTCACGAGCTACTTGCCAGGAGATCATGCTACTTTCTGGAGACATTACCAACTTCTTCTTCTACATCCTCATCTTGCTTCTCCTTCCAAGAATTCTCTATTGGATTCAAACACAGAGTGAAGAACTTTGGTAGGCATCCATCCTCGAATTTTTCATCAGTAGCTGAAGGCTTTGGTGTTTCAGTATGTTGCTCTTTTTCCTTTTCATTTTCCTTGTCCTTGATATGCTGTACTGCTGAGTTTTTCTTAGGGTTGGATTTGGTTATAAGTTTGTGGTATAACTTATTCTTTTTGTCATGCCGATCATTGAATGGATCTTCAGGAGTTGGAAGGCTGAAGCACATCCCCCTTCTTGAATGAGAAGTCATCGCCTTGTGTATCATCAACGATATTAGTGCCGATAGGAATACTTTCCATCATGGAGTTATCAATCCATTCTTCTCTATGAAGTTCATCGGGCGGCGGATCCTCTAACACGACATACTCATTAGTAGTGTAACATCCGTCAATGTGTTGGTTGTCCCCTTCATCATGATCAATCAAACACGTCATGCTATTGATTTGTAAGCCATCCTCTTCGTCACCATCCTCGGATTCGGCACTTGCATTATTATCTAGATGGGTCGTGTTAGTATAGATATTAGAAGTGCTCACAAACGAAGAACCGCTCACGTATTGTGACTGTGTCTAACCTTCATCTTGTTACGGAGATAAAAAAAACCAACGAAGTCAACTTCAAGGTCCTCCAACATGCGGGAGTATATTCCGTCATGATTTACCGATTTGCCTAAATTTCTCTGATGTTTTTTAATAAATAATTCCACCGAACGCTTCTCGTCGTGTAACACTCCAATGAGACACATATCATAGTCACTTGAGTTTTGAATGCCGCTTGTTTTGTTCCCCCCAACAGGATAATTGCAAATAATATTGAGGTGATACTCACGTGAGTTGGTTAATATAAGTTTGTATAAGTCATTAACCAATTAACCGAAAGTAAACGATTTTGATATAAACAACGGGTTCGTGATACCTCCTTCATAAACGGGCATATTATTTTCGAGATATTAAATCTTCCCATCATATGAACAAAGAATTACGATTCGATCGTTCATCGTTACCTCTGAAGAGTAAAAAAATTCAATATCAACATTAGGAACCCATAATTAGAAACCCATAATTTTAACCATTAAATCTCTTAGATCGATATTAGAAACCCATAACTTGACATTTTGTTAACTTCACGGTTACAAATTTTGATAATTTCCTTGTCGCGCGCCTATGCGGAAGCGTTGCACGCACACACAACGAACTTGAGATCACGAAAGAAGAAAGCCACACACTTGCACAAACCAAGCCAATTACGACAAATCAAACCAAACACAGAGATATACGTGGTTCGGCAATTGCCTACGTCCACGGGGAGAGGATGAGGAGATTTTACTATATGGAGGAGAAATATAACGGGTTACAATTCACCAAATCACTCAAATATAACCCTAACCAAAGCTCTCAACTCCCTCACAATATCTCCCTCTCAAAGTGCTCAAAACAATGCTAATTCTCTCCTTTTCTCTCCTTAAGAAACCCTAAAAAACGTGGTCCTATTTATAATAAAACACAATCCTAAACAAAGGAGGATTCCCATACAAAGGAGGATTCTAAAAACGAGTCTGCCACACCCTGCACCATGGGTGTGGCAGAGGGTGTGGTGCAGGACAGATTCTGCCACACCCTGCACCGTGAATGTGGCAGAGGGTGTGGTGCAGGACAGATTCTACCACACCCATGGCAGACACCACACCAGGGTGTGGTGGAGTCTGTTTTGGGTTATTCTTCATATTTTTCACAATTCCTTCACCGTTTTCACAATTCTCCACCTCGGCGAAGTGTTCCCAACACTGAGCCGACACCAACATGAGCACCAATGTGTCGTCTCTCTAAATTCGGCTGCACCAATGTGGTTGCCTACGTACCCCCTCTCCCAAGGGATCAAGCCGCCCGTAGTTCATCCAAATGGCCGTCAACGGCCTCAACAATCACGAATGTGTAACAAGTTTTGACAATGATCAAACTTGTTGCTCGGAACCACCTTAGTGAGCATATCCGCCGGATTATCCTTTGTGTGGACTTTCACAATCTCCACATCACCATCTTCAAGAACATCCCGAACGAAGTGATAACGAACGTCAATGTGCCATAATGGCAGCTTTCCACCCCCTCCCCGAGGCAAAAAACTCAAAACAAACAGCCCTTATCCTCCCTCGCTCCCCTATTTTCAAAGATAATTTAGACTTTTTATCTCATTGGTTAACGCCGTTGCCAACAGCTTTCAATAGTTTGTTTATGTAAATTTGAAAGTTCATTGTTTTCGCGCATAGCTCTGGAATTTAAGCAACTTTTAATCCCATTGCTTTCTGGCTAACTTTTACAAGCAAGCTGCAGGTTGGCCACCGCCACAAATTACGTAGTCAATGGTGTGAGTAGTTGGTTGATTTCACTCCCTAATTCGTACGTTAATGTCACTTTCTAATTCGTACGATAATGTATTATTTCTCCAATACAGATGCGCTAAATTACTAGATTGGTATTTCTTTATACACCCTTCTTACTAGTTTGATATTTTTTTCCCCTGACTTCGGCGATGCTTTGGTATTTTTTCTGAGCCAAATGTACAGTTAGACTCACAACTTCGCTGCCGGCAAAAAAGACGTGAAACTTCTTTCCTCTTTGTAGCATTTGACCTCCTCAAGCTTTTTCTTCAATGTATTTGTAGATAATATCATGCTATTCCATTATTTTTTCTGAAATTTATTTTCTTGTCGTGGGCTCAACACTCTTGCATAAGCTCACGTATAATTATTATCCTTATACAAATGCGCCAAATACTTTTCTAGCGCTTTCCTCATAAAGAGGATAACACTAATAACATTATGTGAGGTTTCATGGTTTTTTTCGTTGGCGGCGAAGTTTGGAGTCTAATTACACATTTAGTTCAGAAAAGAAAATAACGTTGGAGCTAAAAAAAATGCCAAACTGACAAGA
Organism: Asparagus officinalis; assembly: GCF_001876935.1. Taxonomy (NCBI): domain Eukaryota; kingdom Viridiplantae; phylum Streptophyta; class Magnoliopsida; order Asparagales; family Asparagaceae; genus Asparagus; species Asparagus officinalis. The sequence goes on from NC_033798.1 coordinate 7,606,094, forward strand.
GAGATATAAAAAAAATACAAATTTGATAATATAGCCAATACAAATGTTATCAACAAAGGGTGCTTGCTGTCCAAATAGGGTTGGATATGATACTTATAATTGATCTCTATGGTGAGAGTATTTTTTTTTTTTTCAATCTCATGGAATGAAGTTCTATGCTGTTAATATGTGTCTTCAATGGCCTATTGTTATTTATCCCAAAAGAAAATTTTAACAAAGACTGGGGCCCAATAACACCGGCCCACTATGCGAGTGGCAAGATTGTAATTATCACGGTTCACGCGGTCACATGAGAACGGTTGCGTTACGCAAAGCGACGCCGTCAACAGTATCCATCACGCGGCTCAAGCTACTGTGAAAGGGACGTGTCCTTTCCTGATTGGTTGCGGGAAATTAATTAATATTTCCAAGCTACACCGCCCCTCTATTGATCTCCATTCTCCAGTCTCACACAACTTTTTCTCTATTTTCTCATTTTCCCCCATATTTTTTATTATTTTCCTCTGAAATCGGACCCTTTTTCTTCTCTCAAAATCCCTATTCTCTCTCTCTCTCTCTCTCTCTCAAAAATATCTCTTTTTCTTCTCTCTCTGAAGCTATTCATCCAAAATGGTATGATCTTGATTCCGCTCTAGGGTTTTCTTACTCTTTCGTCTGATTTTTTTTTGGGAATTATGCTGACCTTGATCCATTTTGAGTTCGATGTTGCGATTTCGATGGATTTGGAGTAAATCCGTCGAGCTTTGATGCGATTAGTTACGTTTCTTCAATGCTAGGGTTAGGAGGTGATGGGAGTTGGGAATTGTTTTTTTTCTTCTTTTTTGGGGACAATTCTAGGGATATTTTCGGGTATTTACTGTCTAGATCTCGTCTTTTGATCTAAAGCTTGCATTTTTTTTTCCTTATTAAGTTACAGTTTGATTTTGAATGATGTAGATCTTTGATTCATTTAAAGCATGCCGATCTTTTTTCCATCGTAATTTACTGGTGAAAATCGATTTCAGGCCAACGCAGCGTCAGGAATGGCCGTGGATGACGACTGCAAGCTGAAGTTCTTGGAGCTGAAGGCCAAAAGAACTCACCGTTTCATCGTCTTCAAGATCGATGAGAAGCTGAAGCAGGTCGTCGTGGAGAAGCTTGGCGAGCCTACGATGAGCTACGAGGATTTCACCGCCAGCCTTCCTGCCGACGAATGCCGATACGCGATTTACGACTTTGATTTCGTCACCGAGGAGAACTGCCAGAAGAGCAAGATCTTCTTCATTGCGTGGTAAATTGGGCTTTGTTATTTCTCTCTTTTATCAAATCTCGATTTGGGTAAATCACAAAAGTATCCCCTCTGATTCTCCTGGTGTTTTAAATGTGGCAATTTACTGACCCGTTCAAATTTTAGTCAAATAATCATCGAGTTTCGATATAATAATTGTACATGTTTATATAGGCAATTAGGTATAGGGGTGATTATCATATTCTATATCTATAGACGTGGGAGTAAGATCTTCTTCATTGCATTGTAAACTGGCTTTCTTATGTCTATGTTTATCAAATTTTAGGTTTGGTTAAATTTAGAAAATCCACCTATGGTTTGTTGAAATGACAAGTTCTCAAATTTTAGTCAAGTACTCATGAAGTGTTAGATACAAAAAATCTTTCATTTTTTATGGGTATAGAAGTAACTATTATCAATGTTTAAAAAAACAGAAGCGCAAGGCGAGGCGTTAGAATCTCTTTCGAAGTGAGGCGTAGGTTTCAAAGTGTGAGGCATAACCCTCATGAGTTGCATATTCTTCGAAAATATTTAAAATATTACAAACTTCACTAATAGATACATTCGCAGTTGATTTATAAATAAGACTTAAGTATGTGAAGTATAGTTGCAAATCATAAAGACTAAGCTACATATATAAGATATATATCTTACTTATAGGTACATGGTCATAATGAAGATACATAGGGGAATTTTGATTTTGGTTAAAAGTTATTCTATATCATCCTACCTTCTCTACAACCCGCACTTCAAAAGAGAAGCGCTTTATGAAGCGCGAAGCACACACTCCAGTTATGCTTTAAGCTATGAGGCATACACTTCAAGGGACAAGTAGCTTCTCTTTTAGTTTTGAAGTGATTATACTTCAAAAATTTTGAAGCGAGTTTCAAAAAGCTTTTGCAAATATTGAATATTTTCCCCTATTACTACAGTTTTTGAACGTCCAAAATTAACTTCGAAAATGAAACAGATGGGGGAGTGAGATGTTCTTCATTGCATGGTGAATTGGACTTTTTATGTCTATTCTTATCAAATTTTAGATTTGAATAAATGCACAAAGCCCCCTATGCTATATATACAAATGACAATTCTTTTAAGGGTTGAGGGGTGACACTTAACTCCCTTTTGTTCAACTTCTAGTCAAATAACGTATACTTTTTGATACAAGCGTCAAATTTTTTTACATAAAAATCACATGCATCTATATATAAGCATACATGTAAGTGTTATGTAGATTACTATGGTTTTTTAGATCCAAATTAACTTTGAAAATTGAAACGGAGGGGCAAAATGTCAACTTCAAACCTTTGGGGGTGGGTATTTCTGCTAATCATAAAAACCTTGATAGTTTTTGGATTTAGATTAGCACTATAATTCCATTTATTTTATATGAAGGTCTCCTGACATTGCAAGGGTGAGAAGTAAGATGCTTTATGCAAGCTCGAAGGACAGGTTCAAGAGGGAGTTGGATGGCATTCAGGTGGAGTTGCAGGCAACTGATCCTACGGAGATGGACATTGATGTTATTCGAGGCCGTGCAAACTGAGTTTGTCTCTGATTGCACTCTTTAGTGATATTTGTAGTTCCATGGGTCGTGATGACTTTACTAAATGTCACATAGCTTGTGGTTTCAAGTCATGTTACTTACGATATATCCTTAACCCTGACGTTTTGTTGTTTACCTATGTGATGAACCATGAATATCTACTTGTATCCTGACATCTACAAGCTGATGTTGCTGTGATTTGAAGTGTGTGGTTGTCTTTGCTCTCAAATGTTGTGTTCCACTTTCCACTGTAAGAACTATGAAGTGTGCATGTACAGTCGCACGAATGCTTATTTTAACAACAGATTCAAGCACGCCTTGTAGAATTACTTTGTTTTTAGGGTCTTCCCTTGTTTCAAGTCCATTAGGTTTTCTTCTTCTCAATGGCGTTTACTTGTTTGCTCAAAAAAAGAGATAATTGGAGGATTTGAAATCTGACAACAGGGCCACATAGGATTTTGGTTTCAAGACATTTCCATTCCCATCGTTTGGTTCGCTGTGTGATTTAAAGAAATGGGGGGTTGAAATGGGGTGTCACATTAGATTTTATAGAAAACCCATTTCAGAGGAAAAGTGGCTGAAATGAGTGAGAAATGTCACATCGCTGAATATTTAATTGTTTAAAGCACTGTTGAAATGGCGGCGGGAAGCTAAAAGTGAAAAGAGACAATATAATATGTCTCGTCGCCGAATATTTTAAGAATACTCATTTGATTTCTTGATTTTTTGGATGTTGAAACAAACCCAAGAAATGTCAAACAATGTTTTCCAGCCTATGATTTTAATGTGAAACAAACCAAATAAATCCAATGGGAGAAACCCTCTGAAATGTACGGAAATGGTTTTCATCATGGTTGTGTTTTCTTTTTTTTGTTGGGAAATGTACCAAACAGAGTATAACTGTGTATCAACTTGTAGACATGTATTTATGGCTCGATCAACTAAAAATTCTGGTAAAAAACTGGTGCTTTGGTTGCAATTTGTCCACGTGTAAACCAGTGAGGTCGTGAATGAAATTTGAAGAAACTCTTGGTCTTTGGGTGAGATGGTGTGATATCACCCAAGGCGAGTAAGGAATTATCGGTTATTAGCGCGTTGCCCGGGTATTTTGTCATCGCTACCGGTAGGAATTCCTCTAACGTATGACATCTGGTCTTGATGAATTATCGGTTCCTTCATTGAGTTATCTTCAACTTGGACCTTGCTCCATATTGAGTCTTGCTACGTGTTTATTTTACTTGCCTTATAAAATCCTGCCGAGTGTTTATGAGCACGTGTTAGAAGTTATTTACGTATGTATAATGCTCATTTCCTAACTACACCGGAAATGCGAAGCAAACTGTTATTTTACTTGCCTTGTAAAATCCTCTTTAGGGATACGAGGCTACCGCATGAATTAGGGGCTGTTTGGTTATATGTTTTTACCATGTAAAAGGATGAACAGTGTAAAAAACGGGTCCCAATGTCAGCTTGCACCACTTTTAATTGTTTGTTTGTAGTTATGAAAATAGTGTAAAATGATTTCATATGCTGATGTGGCTTGTAAAGTGATTTCATAAAAAAAAAGACATGATTTTAGGAGAAAGCTGACATTGAAGTCGGAAAAAAATAATAAAAAATAATTCCAACCAATATGATCATTTGAGTGGGCACCACTTTTTACACTTTCTAAACAAACAATTAAAGTTACATTTGCAAAACAAACAAGCAATTTATGATTTTAAAGGAATAAAAAACAAACAAAGAAAAGTATAAAAATGAAATTGATGAGGTAGACAATAACTTTCCAAGTTGTGTCTTAAATACACTAATTTACCAACAACAACCAAACAGCCCCTTATATGCTCATGACCGCGCATGACGAGCCGATCGCACAAATTATATCCAAAAGTATATCCACGGCATAAATGAAGGGAGATGGAGCCAGACGTTACTTAAAAAGAATGGGTAAAGGAGAACTCTCTGGTTGATGACAAATTTGATCAGCTTCCCCATACGCACAAATTATTCGCTCGCGATTACAATGTAAATTCCATAAATTGTATAAATCTGGTTGTTATTTAGGAACGGGTTACTTTCACTTGAATACCTAAAGTTTCATTGGTTACACTTTAATACCCTCGTTAGCTCACGTTAAGAGATCTTAAATCGCATCACACGACAAAATCTGGACGTTTATACTTCTGTAATGAAAAGGCACTCCCTCTGATCTCTTTTCTCCCCCTTCTCTAGATATTCCACAGAGCGAAACGAAGAAGGGGAAATATTTGTTTTTCTGATTAATTTTGGAGGAGAGTTGGGTCATAATATGAGGTATATTTAAGTACTCTCTGTTGAGTTAAAATTGTCAAATACATCTAAAAAGCTTTGGGATATTTTTTGGACCAAAAATAAAACAAAATCAAAATAAAATCAAAATATTAAAGTTAAGGGTCAATGGAACTTTATATTCTTAAAGTGCAAATGACCCTTTTGAAAAAAAATGAACTTCCAAGATGGATGAGGGACGACAATCCCAAATCTCAGTTGAATCAAAATTGAATTGCAAAGAAAGCTTTTTTTTTTCTTGTTCTTTTTTCTCCCCTTTTTTCCTTTTTCTTCTTCTTCTTCTTCCTTTGGGGCATCTGAACCCAAATTTTTTCGGCATAAAGTGACAATTAGCGATTATACTCCGTCAAATACACCATATAAAAACACAATTTAATTTTTGCAACTTGTTTTCTTTTTTTGGCCAAATGTTGACCTTCTTCATGTCATTTAGGACTTCTTCGCGTACACCTATTTTCTACGGTCCAAAGTAGTAGTGTACAAAAATATCCATGTCTATTAGAATACACATATTGTTACTAAAATCTATAATCAATTAGATATAGTTATGTAGTGAATATCTAAATATGCATCCAAAAAATTTGAATATAAATTGGTCATGCTGTTGTACCAATTTTAATTTTTGGATTAACGGATTTGAGGTTAATTTTGATGATCAAAATATCTAATCTTAGCTTTATCAGGAATAACAAACATATTAATGAACTCTCTTATATCATGTGAACTATATTGTGTAGTTTTCTCATTTCCATTTTATAGCCATATGTATATGTACTTACATATCCGTATGCATATTTGTATCTATATCCGATTTTAGAAGTTAGGGACATGTGTTTATGTCAGAAGTTCAATTATGCCGGTTAGGAATAACAAGGGTCCCTTAATTATCTTTGATGGCTAATCACCTTGAGCAGAAGAAAATTCATTGTATAAAAATATGAAACATTAGAGGGTCAGAGTTGGGCTCTCCGATGGTTTCTCCGACGACTAAGTTAGTGACAATATTAAGGGAGAAAAATGTATGAAAAAGTAGTTTTTAGAGTTTTCTATGGTAGAGAACAACGTATTTGTTGGACTTTTGGTTTATGAAAAGGCAATTTTGCCTTTGTGAATAGTCCCACATCGGAAAATGAGAGGAAGTTCAAGAAGTTTATAATGGTTCACATCTCAATGGGTTTTGAGTTAGCCTTTTGGGCCTTGTATTGTTTGGGCTGTTGCTCCACTCGCGCGCGCCTCGCCACGCCTCGACGTGCGCCACGCCGCACCGCACACGCACGCGGTTTTTGCCTCTCCAGTTTTATTTTTTGCACATTTTTACACAAGGTTGTAACGATTACGGGAGTTATGGAAACATATAACGGAAGCGGGATCTCAGCGTAACGTGCGCGGTCTATCAGCAACGGTTACGAGCTGAAAGGGCTATATAAGGAGCTGAAGCTCATTCGGAGAAAACACAGAAAAACAAGAAGAATCCTCCAATCCTCTCTTTCCCTCAAAATTCCGAGAGCTACCTTCATCCTCTCTAAATTTTTCTACTACTATTTACTTATATTTTCGGGCGACCATCTTCATCTGAGCAGAAGCTCTACTACTCACGCCCGAGTTCAGAGGCCGGTCGTTTCCGGGGGCTTTTACCGCTAGAGGGAGAGGATCGACTGCGCCAGGGCGATAAGCGGGTCCTTTATCTTCTAGGACAGTGAATCACGACTGCACCCGTTTAGGCCTGATTTTCTAAACTTTTATTTCAGTATTATACTAATTTCATCTCTTTTTGTCAGCAGTATCTTCATGCGGAAGACAATATACATATTTTATAGTGAGCTGAAAAGAGTATTTGGGTAACTTCGTTTGGGTCCATGCAGTCGGTTTAGTCAGGCAACACTTTACGCATGTCGACAGTGGATGGTCCGAGTCATCTTTACATTTAATGCGATGGTGACATGATGACTAAGATGCTGGCGTGGTCCGATGAGTCTTTGTGACTTTGGCAAGGAAGTAGTGATGGCTCTGACAGTGCATTTAATGCGACGGTGACTAGCTGACATCGTTGGGGTTGCCGGGTCCGAGTGGAGACGCCTTCGTCTTGGTCATTCGAGAGAGTTCGAGCGAGGACGCCTTCGTCTCGGTCCTTTGAGAGAAAGCCCAGGGGTGAAGATGATGCCTTTCATCTCGGGTCTCAAAGTGTTTTAAGGAGGGGCACCGACATTCTTGACAATGACATTCGGGTCGGATTAGTGTTATAATGTTTAAGCCGACTAATCGAGATACATATCGTCCTCTCGAGAGCAATTTATAACCTAACAAATTTCTATGGCACAACAATATGAATTTTTTATCCAGATATGTCCGCAACCGTGATCATATTCAGACCGTCTGAGCGGTGTCCGGCCCCTATTGCACCCCTACTCCGTGGCCAACGGCACAAAATCTACAAACGCGGCCCAATTTCCACTCCGCTTCCCTCGAGCGATAAGGTTATGGACCCTAACCGCTCTAACCCCAATCCGACCACCCTCAACTAGCCCAGCCCTATAAAAAACCCTAAAGGCCCCCGTTCTCTGTCTTCAACCGCCGGCCCATCAGATGAGCCGTCCCGGCCCTCCCTTCTAATCCTCAGAAGACCCCTCTGCACCGAGCGCTGACCAAGGATTATCAAAATCCTCCACGAGATCCTCCGCTCAAAGCAAGCTGGCGCCTTTCCCTTCATCCCCCTTCCATCTCCTCCCGCTCAGCTCCCGCCACGTCGAGCAGCTCCTCGTCCAGACCCTTGGCGACGCCGGCGGCGACCCCCGCCTCCCCCTCCGGTTCTTCAACTACCTCGGCCTCCACCTGCGCTTCAATCACTCGGCCCTCTCGTTTTCGATCCTGATCCATTCTTTAATCGGATCCAACCTCCATTGGCCCGCCTGCTCTCTTGCCCAGACCCTGATCTCACGCCCTGTCACTCCGCGCGAAGCGTTCGAGAGCCTGTGGAAGTCGAGGGAGCTTTGTAGGGTTTCGTCGTGTCTAGGGTTCGATTTCTTGATTCAGGCTTATGTGCAGAGCAGGAGGTTTCTGGACGCTTTTAGGGTTCTTAATCTGGCAGTGGAATCAAAAGTGGTTCTTGAAGCTCGGACCTTTAGCGATGTGATGAAGGGATTGGTGAAAATCGGGAAGTTCGAATGGGCGGCAGCGGTGTTTGATGAGGTAATTAGGGTTGGAATTAAGCCTGATGCTTTCATTTATACTTCGGCGATAAAGAGTTATTGTGAGCTGAAGGATTTGGGTAGGGCTAGAGAATTGATTTCGAGGATTGAGAAGGATGAGCCTAGTTGTTCCAGTGTTGTGATTTATAATGTTTTCATTCATGGGTTGTGCAAGAATGGGAGGGTGTTTGAAGCGATTGAGGTGAAGAGGTCTTTGAAAGAGAAAGGTTTGAGAGCTGATGAGGTTACTTATTGTACATTGGTGCTTGGGATTTGTAGAGCAGAGGATTTTGTTAAGGGGAAAGAATTGTTGGATGAGATGATGGGCGTGGGTTTGGTTCCGACTGAAGCTGCTTCATCTTCGGTGGTTGATGGATTAAGGAGAAAGGGGAAGATTGAGGAGGCTTTTAACTTGGTTAGCAGCTTGGGGAAGATTGGGATGATCCCTAATTTGTTTGCTTACAATGCATTGATTAATTCGTTGTGTAAAAGTTTGAAATTTGATGAGGCTGAATTGCTCTTTGTGAAGATGAGAGAGAAGGGTCTTTCACCAAATGATGTTACTTATTCTATTCTAATTGATTCCTTGTGTAAACAAGGGAAGTTGAATGATGCCCATAGGTTGTTTGATAGAATGAGAGGAGAGGGAATAAGGGCTACAATTTACCCGTATAATTCTTTACTAAATGGGCATTGCAAATGGGGGATGTTGACTGAGGCTGAAGCTCTGTATCAAGAGTTAATAGATAAAGGGCTGAAGCCAAATGCAGCGACTTATACTACCTTGATAAGTGGATATTGCCGGCAAGGAGATTTGAATAGTGCTCTTAAGCTTCATCTGCAAATGCCTGAGATGGGTGTCAAATGGAACACACACACTTTTACTGCACTTATCAGTGGTTTTTGTCGGGCCAAATTGATGGTAAAAGCTACTAAGTTCTTTCAGGAAATGATTGACCAGAATATAATGCCAAATGAAGTGACTTACAATGTCATGATAGAAGGATACTGCATGATCGGGGATACAAGAAAAGCTTTTGAGCTATATGATGCAATGAATGAAAAGGGTCTCATGCCAGATAACTATACTTTCAGGCCTCTAATAACTGGTTTGTGTACAAGTGGTAGAGTTAATGAAGCCAAGGAGTTCGTGGACGATTTACATATTGAGCATCATGTGGTGAATAAAATGAGTTTTAGTGCTCTTCTGCATGGATTATGCAGAGAAGGAAGAGTGCACGATTCTTATAAGTTTTGTAGAGAGATGGTTGAGAGAGGAGTGGAGATGGATCTTATATGCTATAGCATCCTCATTTATGGAGGTCTGTACCATCAGTATACAGCTGGAGCCCATTCGCTGTTGAAGGAGATGGCTGATAGGGGAATCAAGCCAGATAATGTATTGTATACTAATATAATTTATGCATGTTCCAAATTAGGGAAGCTAAAAGAATCCTTCGGTATTTGGAGTAGAATGGCCAGTGAGGGTTTTGTTCCAAATGTTGTCACATATACTGTACTTATAAATGGATTGTGTAAAGCAGGACTTTTACACAAAGCAGAGTTGCTTTGTAAAGAAATGTTGGTCTCTGCATTGCTTCCTAATGAAGTTACTTTTGGTTGTTTTCTCGACCGCTTGGCTAGAGAGGGGAACATGGATGAGGCTATAAAACTGCATAAGGCTATGCTCAGAGGATTTCTAGCAAACACCGTTACTTACAACATACTAATAAATGGCTTCTGCCGAGTGGGAAGAATTCATGATGCAGTCAATCTCATTGCTGACATGAGAGAGAATGATGTTGCTCCTGATCACATAAGCTACTCTACACTTATCAATGAATACTGCAGAATGGGTGATCTGAAGGAAGCTTTTAAGCTGTGGGATGAGATGCTGACTTCAGGGGTGAAGCCTGATACACTGGCGTACAATTTTTTGATACATGGTTGTAGTGTAAATGGAGAGACAAGAAAGGGTTTTGCACTGTATGATGATATGGTTAGAAGTAGTCTAAAGCCAAACTGGGCTACTTATGGTTCTTTGCTTCATGGAATTTGTTCGGAGGCTAGCATGAGAGGATCAACACTATTAACGAGATAATGACGAAAAAAATTGTCAATGCTTGCATCACAACTTCAATTGATTTGGTCGTAAGTGCATTTCAGGCGAGTTAAGAAACAATATGATTTCTTAAATCCTTGAATTTCATCAGTTTTCACCAGCAATAACTTATTCTGTCATTCTAGGTCAATGGGCTGGAAGTCTGCAGCGAGGGACGTACAACATGGATCACTAATAGGAAGGGTTCAAAGAAAATCCCAACTGAAAAATGTGATTTATGAATCTTAGGTACTGAACATTTTGATTTATATGTCTCATTAAGCTAAAAAGGAAATATAATAAATATTTTCGTACTGATGGATGCAAAAATTTCCAGGTTGAACCATTCATTATGGGAGGTACTGACCAAAAGTAGGCTATGGAAATAGGAGCGCTGATGATTGTTGCTGCTTGAGACAATTGGCCAATCTATTGTAAGTACTT
>NC_033798.1:7616974-7656318 GCF_001876935.1 Asparagus officinalis
CTGGAATCGACTAAGCTCCTAACAACTGTATTACTTATTATATGTTGGTCCTGTGCCTGTTGACACAATTAATTGTGTGACAATCAGAATGCAACAAGAATAATAGCCAGACCACAGTTTTGGATCAGAATTCTATAGGATTATTGATTTTAGGAGTGTGATGCTCATCCTGCTAAGAGTAATTTGTATGCCACTTAAATTTCTTTTTCTGAATGGAAGTTCTTTCTCTTCATGGGGCGATGTTCTCAATAATATGTTAATGAGGAATGCTTCTTTCGTTTTAAGTGAAATGCTAATAAAAAAATTCTAAGCTCATATATTCGGACCTATAACAGAATTTCTTTATCACTGGGATATTGATTGACATCGTTTATGTGCAGGAACTTGATGATCTCAACCAAATGATTGACACATATTGTGGTCTAATTTGGTGATTTGTTCAATTTTGTTTTTGATGGGAAGCCATGCGATGCCCTTGCTGGAAGCAATTTACACGCTGAGATGGTCTAGGGCTAAGGTAATGAATACCTCGAAGCATAATTGGTTTTTCCTAGCAATCATGTCTTTCTTTTTCCTTTGCTCTCTCTTTATTATTATTACTAGTTTCAGGCCCGTGCGATGCATGGATTTGTTTAATGTACAAAAATTGATGTAGCAAAAGAATGCAAAATAAAACATTAATAATATATAAGTAGTCAGAAATGATACAACCTAAACTGCATATATGTTTGACTTAATATTAAAATGTAAAAAAGAATGAAAATATAATTTCCCTATTCTCATAACAAAATTGCTTAAAATGCCTCATGTCTATATGATTAATGTTATAATATTTTGCTATACCAAGTAATTAGTATGCAGCATAAAGTTTAGTTCCAAACAAAATATTTAAAGCACATAGAGATACCTGTCAAATATATATATATCTACGAATCAAAATAATAATTATCAATATATTGATAAACAAAATATCCATCATATCATATCAAGTAGGTATGTTTCTCAACGCAAAACCACCAAAAAAATATGTAGTGCATACAAAAGTTTACTAAATAAGGTTTTATACCAGAATACTAAATATAAGTTTCAGACATCATGAATCAGATGGAGTTTTTTCAAAAAGGAGCTTGAACTCTCTGTAAAATATTCTAATTCTCTTTTTTAATTTTGATCTGTTTTTGCTTTTTGTTACTTGACATCAGATTCTAACAAATTTCTCTTGCAAGGTGTAATGTTATCCAAGGAACAAATTTCAACTTCATTGTCACAAGTGACCGATAGCGAGATCTGTGTTTTAGTATAACATAAAAGTTAGCATGTTAATGAGGTGGCATGAAAAGATTGTTGTACAATTAATGTGAAGAATCAAGAAATCAATAGTAAGGCGAAAAAAATAAGCAATCCAGAAGTTTTTGATGCAAAGTGTCAAAAGTTAATTAGAAGCTTCACGGGATTGATAATGGGTCATTGACAAATAGAACATAAGCCAGAAATAATGTTAACTAAACTTCAAGCTTTCATTTGTTTTGAAAACTTCTAAAATTCAAATGGTAAAAAACCCTTGTATTATTAAAAGTCATTCTACTCATATGTTAGATAAGAATCTGACAATATATAATGCATTCTTTTAAAAAATCTAACATTAAAAACATATTCTACACATTATGGGAGAATAAAAGCATGTTTATTTTATCTATTTAGTTAGCATACTAATAAAATATAAAGAAAAGTTTTTTGCACTGTTAATGTGAAGAATCAAGAGAGCAATAGTAAAACAAAGTGGTAAAGGTGAAAGAAGCAACAACATCAAAAGAGTATTTAAAAATAAGTATTGTGAAATATACAGCAAAAGAGAATTTGAGAGTTTTGACTTGTCCGGTTGTCACCTTAATTATGAAGAGGTGTTGAGGTATTAGTATAAGTATTAGTTTTGATCATAGTTGAGTCTGGATGAATGTTGTACATATAATGCTTTTGGGATTACATGAATACTTACCTTTCATTTCACAAAAAAAAAAAATACAAACATGAGGAATGAAAAAGAAAAGTAATACCAAGTGTATTGACTTACATTATCAAGATCAACTTTCTTTTTGGAAGATTCAGCTTCATCAGTGAAATATTTTTTACCTGTCGACTCCTAATGATTTAGAAAGGAAAAATATTACTAATATATTGCTCAACCTCATCTATATATGCAGATTGATACATGAAATGAATAGAAATGTAGCTCTATAAAAGAAGAAAATATGTAATGTACCTGGTTCTAATCTAAGCTGTCTCTGAAAGCTGCTATCAGATTTTCATCGTCAATCATTTTAGAGACAGAAAATACATGCCAATTTTGATTGGGATTGAATTCTGAAACTTGAATCTTGAACAAAAATTTCTTTTTCACCAACACATCTAACTCTTGAAGAAATGAATCATCATCACATTCCTGTGAACAATATAAATAAGCAAAGTAAAGCTATTGAATTAAAGCTTTTAATTTTTACAGAAAGGAATTAGAGTGATTACTTTTGTCAGTCGTTCCCTCAATTCGACTGCAGATTTGTGAATAACTTGTTTAGCTTCACGATCAAACAATACAAATGATGTAGTATATATATGGTCAATGACTAAAACCTGAACTCTGTACCTGATGAAACTCATAAATTAAAATAAACCTATAAGAACTGTGAACTAAAGTGTACGTTGAAGATCCAGACATTCATTAATGAAGAATATGATAAAATATAACTTGTGAAGAAACTGACATACATACTTCAACACATACATTGGGATAACAAATCTTGTATTTTTATTGCACTTTTCACACCAAAATTTACCATTTTCAGCATTTACCTTCCTTTGATATTTTTTGCAGGCATAGTAAAACCAATTATAATCTGTTTGAATTTTCTCTATAGTTGCTAATGTCACACATGTGCAAACCTGAGTATTATTAAATAGTAAGAAAATAAAGTTATAAATAATTTGGTAGAAAATTATCAATTGTGTTAAGATTAGTTATCTAGTTTGCCACTAATTCCATATTTTAAATAATCAGTGCAATATCAATAAAGTCACTTCTTAAAAAAAAATTACCTCTCGTGCCTCTCGAATTTCATCAAGTGTCTTTCGTTCAGTTAATAACAAAAAATCATCCTCGATGGAATAAGCTTTTTCAGTTGGAATCTGACTAAATCGTTGAGACGAAGAATCTTCCACAAGTTTCAGACTTATGATAGTAAAAGTAAATTAATTAGAAATAATACCAAATTACTTATAAATAACTAATGAATGAGATAATTCACCATGTACCTTTTTTTAGATCAACAACTTCAGGTATGTCAGGATTGATTAATATCTTGGACGTATATAAGGCATTTGTAATAGTAATTTTACCTAAGAAGTAAAGTTTTTAAATTCATGATTCTGTCAATGATTCTGTCAATATATAAGCATAATCCACGAAATAAAAATATATCTTTTTTGATAAATTAGTATAATTCCAATAAAGATTTACCTCCATATGGTTTTGTCTTTGCAAGCTGAATCACCATTATAATAATTCCTTAATTAGCTTTCTGTACATACTGCGAAACTTGAACATCGTAATCACCCCATAAACTGCATTGCAATTTAATGTTGCTGCAAGCAGATAAAAATTTAGTACGGAATGCATATACACAAACTCACATGCACACACATACTTTTACTATAAAAAATATGTAACTATATTGTATATATTTGAACTCACTTGCTATCTTGGAGTTCAAGCTCCAATAATTTTCTTTTACTTCCATTGCTCTCAACTTCTTTTACATTTCCATCTGAAAAATATCATATAATATAAAGAATTGAATAAAAAGCCCATAAGTCTCAACTATATTAAAAAATAGTATTGAAATTAAAAAAACAATAAGCAAAACTATAAATTTATTTTAAAATAGTCGACTTTTTATCTTACAGTTGAGGTGATACGATTAGCAATTATATCCTCAAAATCAACTAATCCCAATGAATAGGAAGTTATTGTAGAACTCTCACATTCTTTAACTAATATAGAGTAGAGGAAGTTAATTCTATATGCGTGATCAGTAGCTCTATAATTTTCAGTATTTTCCCCAACACCAAAATTCATAATCAGATAGTAGCCGCCTTCATTCAATTGTGATTTGAATTTATCTATCAATTTGGTCTTGATCGTTGCTTGAATTTTTGCTCCCTTTCATAAAAAAAGAGAATATCATGAATGTATAATCTTGAATTATTCACATTAAAAGAAAATGATAACTGAACTGATAAACAGATTATGAAAGAGCGAAAAACATTACATTTTCATCCAGTAAAAGCAGCTCAATAGTGTTGATCACATTCGGAATATTGAATTTCATCACATTCCATAACCTAATGACTCTTACCACCACTTTCCAAGTTTCTTTGTTTGGGTTGATTTCAGAAATAAAATCCAGTTTTGGTACCATATTCAATCTGTTTATCAATATAAATACATGTATAATGACAAATTTGGTAATTTAAATGATAATGCAAATTATCTAATAATAGTACCATAGGAATAAAATATTGCGAGGATTCCGCATAAAAAAGAAGCAACATATAAAAGAACTATAAAACAAAATTAGATCTGAATATTAATCATGCAATCATCAATAGAACAGAATATATTAAACTAAATATCATGAAATAACTACAATGCAATGCAATAACTAAGGTAGATCCCAAATGTCAAGTTTTTTTTTAGAATTGGCTATCCTACATTCTGAAATATTTCTTTAAAGACCACATTTTTCGTGTTGTTTGCAACCTGACCATCCTTTTCATTGACCAAAATTCTCAAACCCTTCTTACTTCTAACTCTAGAGATGACCACATAAAATTGGCCATGACTGAACACAGACCTTGGAAGGTATAGTCCAACATTAGAAAGTGACTGACCCTGATTTTTATTTATTGTCATAGCAAAAGAAATTGTTAAAGTATATTGTCTTCTTTGCAGCTTGAAAGACCATCTTGAATCTAATGGAGTCATCACCATTCGTGGAATGAAAACTTTCATCCTAATATTGTTGCCTGATATAATTTTTGCTTCAATGACATGATTGCCCAACTGAGTGATAATTAGCCTTGTCCCATTGCATAAACCAGATGATTGATTTATGTTCCTCAATAACATTACAGGAACTCCAACCTTAAATTTTAGTTTGTGGTTAGGTATCCCAGAGCACCGAATACTGTTAAGGAAATCTGGAGTATGTAAATTTTATTCGCAATCAATATACCCATCAACGTTACAAACACTATCAGAACTCAAATACACCCTTTCTTCTCCGGGAATTAATGAAAGGTCGTAGTCATTAACCATTTCAACTATTTCAAGTTTCGAAGCGAGGATGGCTCTATTTTGAAGGTAATTCACTTCAAACATATTATATAATAGATTCGGATATGTGCTTTCAACAATACCAGCAAGAGGATTAGTGAAATCTTTGATGAGTAGATCATTTGGTACTTCAATCAATGCTTCTCCATCATTAGGCTCACCAAGTCTACCGTCACCAATACTTAATAACCATTCTGAAAATTCTCTTAATTCTGAAACTTCATTGTTCGAATAGCTTGATTGTAACCTTATATTTTAAGAGAGAGTCAAAACTTGACAAGTGTCCCATAAATATGAACTATTTATCGTGGCAAGAACAATATCGGTCCTATTGCCTTTAGGAATAACTGACAATATTTGTCTAAAATCTCCTCTGAACACTATGCAATAACTAAGGTAGATCCCAAAGGAGAGAGATTTTTTTTAAATGCGCTATCCTACATTCTGAAATATTTCTTTAAAGACCACATTTTTCGTGGTTGTGCAAACCTGACCATCCTTTTCATTGACCAAAATTCTCAAACGCCTTCTTACTTTAACTCTAGAGATGACCACATAAATTGGCCATGACTGAACACAGACCTTGGAAGTATAGTCCAACATTAGAAAGTGACTGACCCTGATTTTTATTTATTGTCATAGCAAAAGAAATTGTTAAAGTATATTGTCTTCTTTGCAGCTTGAAAGACCACTTGAATCTAATGGAGTCATCACCATTCGTGGAATGAAACTTTATCCTAATATTGTTGCCTGATATAATTTTTGCTTCAATGACATGATTGCCCACTGAGTGATAATTAGCCTTGTCCCATTGCATAAACCAGATGATTGAATTATGTTTCCTCAATAACATTACAGGAACTCCAACCTTAAATTTTAGTTTGTGGTTAGGTATCCCAGAGCACCGAATACTGTTAAGGAAATCTGGAGTATGTTAAATTTTATTCGCAATCAATATACCATCAACGTTACAAACACTATCGAACTCAAATACACCCTTTCTTCTCCGGGAATTAATGAATAGTCGTAGTCATTAACCATTTCAACTATTTCAAGTTTCGAAGCGAGGATGGCCTCTATTTGAAGGTAATTCACATCTCAAACATATTATATAATAGATTCGATATGTGCTTTCAACAATACCAGCAAAGAGGATATAGTGAAATCTTTGATGAAGTAGATCATTTGGTACTTCAATCAATGCTTCTCCATCATTAGGCGTCTCCCAAGTCTACCGTCACCAATACTTTAATAACCATTCTGAAAATTCTCTTAATTCTGAAACTTCATTGTTCGAATAGCTTGATTGTAACCTTATATTTTAAGAGAGAGTCAAAACTTGACAAGTGTCCATAAATATGAACTATTTATCGTGGCAAGAACAATATCGCGTCCTATTGCCTTTTAGGAATAACTGCAATATTTGTTAAAATCTCCTCTGACACTAATCCGAACTCCGCCCCTCCGCCCCAACAAAGATTGATTTAAACTATTGGGATTTGAAAATCTGAGCACATCTCTTAAAGTTCTGTCAAGAGCTTCAAAACAAAACCTATGGACCATAGGTGCTTCGTCCCAGATGATGAACTTTGTTTTACTTAATAGCTCAGCCTGAGGACTACCTTATGTTATGTTGCATGTTGAGTCTTCGGTTATAGACAATGGGATTCCAAATTGTGAGTGAGCAGTCCTTCCACCAGGCAACAAAAGGGAAGCAATACCACTTGAAGCTACGGTAAGTACAATGTCACCTTTTGAACGTAAGCCAGAAGTTTTAATTGCTCAAATGTGGGTACCGTCTGATCAATTTTCCCTTGTGTTCCTCTCTTTCAAATATCCTAAGTTGAATTTAAGCTCAATTGCCTTAAATTTTGAATATAATACCCAACTTGAGATACCATGATTACTTTTTGCCAAGTCAGCATGACCATGTCACCTTAGCAAATACAAAATATCATGTGCAAGCTCGTGACATCCTTTGTGCGAGATTTTCACCGAAATCGCAAATCTATATCTTCTATTAAAACTGTTACCCTTGCACACGTCAATTGGCAATTTCCCCTTTTTTTTAATTTCTTTAAAAAAATTAATTTCCTGTGTAACTGAGAACCACCTCCTCAGCATTTAACGTTATTACCCCTCTCTTCAATTCACAATATTAGCCTTTCACCCACATCCATTTTCACCCACCTTCTCACACCTTCCATTAAAACTTCAGCTCTAATTAATTCACCCTAAATTTGATCGAAGATTTTTTCTCCCCTTTCTTCAATTCCCAAGATCGCCTCTTCGTGTTCGTCTCCTAGAGAAATCGTGCTCTGCCTCTTCATCTCCGTCGACCAAAGAATTCGTGCTCCGCCTTGAGAACCCAATCGTCTTTGATTTTGATTGTGATCAGAATTCGTGCTCCGCCTTGAGAACCCAAGCGTCGACCTTAAGATGTTTATATATGGTAAGCCCTCAATGTTTCATCTTATTCATCCTCACCTCCACCATCTACATCGAAGATTTTCAAGGAAGGCTGCAGAGTTTGTTGGACTCATCATAGTTCAGGTTGAAATGTATTGATTTATATCTTATACCCTTTCAATTACAATCCAATTAAAGGTATGATTTTATATTTTATATTTTCAGAGTTAATGTGGCATATATGTTTTCTTTTTTATGTTAGTAAATCTGAAAATATGAGTCAGTTAGAGATCTATAGTAATTTGTCTCCGGTTTAGTACCTGCTAACTCATAACCTGGTCAATTATATTTCTATGTTCCTCCAGTTTAGTACTTGCTAACTCTATATTCTACTGGGAAACCTTCATTATGAGTGTCACTAAAGCATAATTATGGTTTCACCTTCTCAAAATTTTGTGCAAATCATTTTTTAATAATGTTTATGATGTTTTACTAAGTTTGTTTAATAGTACTTGTGAAAATTTTGATACAACTCTTTAACCCTCAAACCTTTCGAATTTCTATAGTCTTGCATGTAAAATTTCTAAATAGTTAACCCTCAATATGTAACATGTTTGTAATATGTTATTGATGATTTTGTACACCTAATATAAATAAATGTATTTATTCAACTTGATTTACTTTAATATGTTATAATTCATTCAAAGTTGAAAATGAGATGATATCTAATATTTCCTGTGGGTTCATTATTCAGCTATTTCCTGGATTCTTGGAATTTCTTTGATGTCCATATGCCTCAAATGATTTTTACCCTTAAATAGATGTCTCTTGGTTAATAAAAGAGAAACTACCCTTTGATGAGAAACAAAGGAATACTTAATGGTCCTACAAGGGAATGAGTATAAGGAACAGAACCAATTTAAGGGTCATATTTCAAAAGAAAATGGAGTAGCCATCTATATGGAAAATTTCCATTCTTTCTGACAATATATTGAAATAGGCAACAACTTCAAATTCACGCTTAAGCAAAATCCTTCATGTGCACTTAGTTTAATTTTGGTTAATGATGGATGTTTAAATACATTTATCTTTTAAGAGCCTATGCTCTTATTTGCTTATGCACTTATTTTTTTATTTCTGACAATAACATGTATTTCTCCAATGCTTGTGCTCTTATTTGCTTATTTCAAGTTGTGCACATGAAGCATAAGTAACGCATGTATGTACTGAATGAATTTTAGCACTTATTTGCTTATGCTCTTATTTGTTTATTTCTGACAATAACATGTATTTCTCCAGTGCTTGTGCTCTTATTTGCTTATTTCAAGTTGTGCACATGAAGCATAAGTAACACATGTATGTACTGAATGAATTTTAGCACTACATCACACAAGAGTTGCTCATTATGCATTCATAGTAACTCTGTGCATACGACAATGAGTTTGGTATATAAAGTTTTGCTTTTGTTAGTAGTTATGAAGGTTTGTGCTTTCATTTGTTTTTGTTAGTAGTTATGAATAGACATAGCCAATTCTATAAATATAATAGCCAATTCTATATTTTTTCCTTTTGTTAGTAGTTATGAAGGATTGTTCTTTCGTTTATTTGGTATATAAAGTTTTAAAAGATAATTACAAGGGAATGAGTATAAGGAATAATTTGTTTGGTATTCAAAGTCACCAGTGTGGCACAAATCTTTTAAAAGTTTTACATAAATCAAGAGCTGTCATTCTTAAATGTATTCTGTACAAGTTATGGGCTGAGTGATAGAAAGTGACTCATAGTTAAAAATACATTGCCAATAGTCTGCAGTTATCTAGGACAGATATATTAGTGTAAAAAATAGAATTCAATATCAGCAATTCCCATTTATGATTGGCTAAAGAAAATTTATGGTGGAATTTGGACATTCAAAACACTCGGGAAAGTGAGGCTACACGCATGGATGACCATTATTTATTAGTTTGGACCACCACATCAGCACGTCTAGCATTGTGAATAGTTTTTCTGGTAAATGTATCTGAGTGACTATGTCTATTCATAGGCAAACATGCACCGTCACCCCACCCAAAAAAACCCACCAATACCACCGAAAAATTCCAATTAGAGGTATGATTTTATATGTTTTAAAGTAAGTACTCTGATGAGAATGTTTTTGATATTGAGAAATAAACATATGCATGTGGGACAAAAAGATATCTAGGGAGAAAACCTGGAAAAGCAGCATTAGTGACAAAAAGCCATGAGAATAGAATCATTGCCAGAAAAGAAAAAAAGGATTACTTACATCATGGTACCCTATGCTATGTCACAGTTACACGGTTGACCCTAGGATCTGTTTAACTACATTGATAACCTTAAGATTGCTGATTGGATTTATGCGGGTAACCTCGAGTAATCCAAAGATTACTTTCATTAGGGATTCATGTGTAATTTTAGCCAGTTATCTCAGTGTTATCCTTGCAAATACACGAATCTTAGAGACACCCATGTGATTACATCACACCACATGGTATCAGTATGTAAATAATTCAGAAGGGAAGCGTTAATTAATATATTGAAGGAGGAAACTTACAAATTATAGTTAAAATCAACACTATTTCAATGAAGGGTAAGTGCAAGTTAGTTATACCAAGGTAAAATGAATTATCAACCTAAACTATCAAGGTCTAATATCAAAAGAAATATCAAAGTCTAATCCCAAAAACCATAGATTAATGAGAGAAGTAGCTAGGTTAATTAATCAAATTCACTGAGAAGATTATTGATCATAGGTTGTCATAGTTTTAACACTGTTTTGTTTTGCATCCTTTTGCTACATCAATTTATACATTCCACTATGTAGAAACTTGGAGTTGACCCTCCCCCATCTATGGTTCTAATCACAAATACTAACATATATTTTTTTAATTTTTTAGTGAGGGCGATTGTGAAACGAACAGCAAGAAAAATAACATTAGCATTCTGAGGGAGGAATGATCATCAAACTAGGCTCGCAGTCCCATATCGCAAACCAACAAAGCTAGAGTATATGACACATAAGTTGAAAAGAAATGAGACACTAGATGAACATATTTCAAACATGCGAAATATATTATTTAATATGGAAGTTCAAATGGAGCCTGAATTGAGTGAAAAAGAAAAAAATAGATGGACTGCTCAATTCCTTGCCGGATGAGTTTGGCTTTATTAAGTATAAATTGCTTAATAAGTCTACTTTTGATGAGGTTGTTTACGAAATGAGACTTATTAACTTCGACTGGGGTTTTAAGAGACTATGTAGACGAACTGCAATCTTGTCCTTTGCACCAAACATCCGTAGTGTCCGACCTGAGAATATGAGTGGAATACCTTGGTTTGGAAGAGTTCAAAAGTGATCTATTAAAAATGCCAACTACGAATAGTTGTTCGAATATCAATATTTATGAGAAATTGAGTGATTGTATGGAATACATTTGCATACTTAAAACATTTGGCATTTCCTTCCTTACATTTATAATGTGTTATTGTAATTCGTTGATAAACATGAGATCTCTATGAATCGTTATGATTAAACTTAAATGATATGTCATGTTTACATGATCTTACTTGACATGACCTTTTTATATAAAACAGGAGCTGAAAATGTACGTGAGCGATATATTTTAGACAAATATAAAATGGATTTATTTCTAGATTATATCACATATCTCTAGCGAGTCTTAATTACATTGCAAAAAAAGAACAAATCCTAAAAACAAGGTATTAAACTAACATCACAATATATGGCCTCAACCTAACCTCTCCAATCAAAAAGAGAACAAATCCTAAAAACAAGGTATTAAACTAACATCACAATATATGACGTCAACCTAACCTCTCCAATTAAGACTCATTGGAGAGGTTAGGTTGAGACCATATATTGTGATGTTAGTTTAATACCTTGTTTTTAGGATTTGCTCTCTTTTTGCAATGTAATTAAGACTCGTTTGAGATATGTGATATAGTCTAGAAATGAATCCATTTGATATTTGTGTAAAATATATCGCTCACGTACATTTTCAGCTCCTGTTTTATATAAAAAGGTCATGTCAAGTAAGATCATGTAAACATGACATATCATTTAAGTTTAATCATAACGATTCATAGAGATCTCATGTTTATCAACGAATTACAATAACACATTATAAATGTAAGGAAGGAAATGCCAAATGTTTTAAGTATGCAAATGGATTCCATACAATCACTCAATTTCTCATAAATATTGATATTCGAACAACTATTCGTAGTTGGCATTCTTAATAGATCTCTTTTGAACTCTTCCAAACCAAGGTATTCCACTCATATTCTCAGCTCGGACACTACGGATGTTTGGTGCAAAGGACAAGATTGTAGTGCGTCTACATAGTCTCTTAAAATCTCAGTCGAAGTTAATAAGTCTCATTTCGTAAACAACCTCATCAAAAGTAGTCTTATTAAGCAATCTATGCTTAATAAAGCCAAACTCATTCGGCAAGGAATTGAGCAGTCCATCTATTTTTTTCTTTTTCACTCAATTCAGGCTCCATTTGAACTTCCATATTAAATAATATATTTCACATGTTTGAAATGTGTTCATCTTGTGTCTCATTTCTTTTCAACTTATGTGTCATATACTCTAGCTTTGTTGGTTTGCGATATGGGACTGCGAGCCTAGTTTGATGACCATTCCTCCCCCAGAATGCTAATGTTATTTTTCTTGTTGTTCATTTCACAATCGCCATCACTAAAAAATTGAAAAAATGTATGCTAGTATTTGTGATTAGAACCATAGATGGGGGAGGGTCAGCTCCAAGTTTCTACATAGTTGAATGTATAAATTGATGTAGCAAAAGAATGCAAAACAAAACAGTGTTAAAACTATGACAACCTATGATCAATAATCTTCCCAGTGAATTTGATTAATTAACCTAGCTACTTCTCTCATTAATCTATGGTTTTTGGGATTAGACTTTGATATTTCTTTTGATATTAGACCTTGATATTTTAGGTTGATAATTCATTTTACCTTGGTATAACTAACTTGCACTTACCCTTCATTGAAATAGTGTTGATTTTAACTATAATTTGTAAGTTTCCTCCTTCAATATATTAATTAACGCTTCCCTTCTGAATTATTTACATACTGATACCATGTGGTGTGATGTAATCACATGGGTGTCTCTAAGGTTCGTGTATTTGCAAGGATAACACTGAGATTACTGGCTGAAATTATGCATGAATCCTTAATGAAAGTAATCTTTGGATTACTCAAGGTTACCCGCATAAATCCAATCAGCAATCTTTAGGTTATCAATGTAGTTAAACAGATCCTAGGGTCAACCGTGTAACTGTGACATCGCACAGGGTACCATGATGTAAGTACTCATTTTTTTTCTTTTCTGGCAATGATTCTATTCCCATGGCTTTTTGTCACTAATGCTGCTTTTCCAGGTTTTCTCCCTAGATATCTTTTTGTCCCACATGCATATGTTTATTTCTCAGCATCAGAAACATTCTTATCAGAGTACTTACCTTAAAACATATAAAATCATACCTCTAATTGGAATTTTTTGGTGGTATTGGTAGTTTTTTTGGGGTGGGGGTGGTAGTTTTTTTGGGGTGGGGGTGACGGTGCATGTTTGCCTATGAATAGACATAACCACTCTGATACATTTACCAGAAAAACTATTCACAACGCTAGACGTGCTGATGTGGTGGTCCAAATTAATAAATAATGGTCATCCATGCGTGTAGCCTCACTTTCCCGAGTGTTTTGATTGTCCAAATCCCACCATAAATTTTCTTTAGCCAATCATAACTGGGAATTGCTGATATTGAATTCTATTTTTTACACTAATAAACCTGTCCTGGATAACTGCAAACTATTGGCAATGTATTTTTCAACTATGAGTCACTTTGTATCACTCAGCCCATAACTTGTACATAATACATTTAGGAATGACAGCTCTGAATTTATGTAAAACTTTTAAAAGATTTGTGCCACAGTGGTGACTTTGAATACCAAACAAATTGTTCCTTATACTCATTCCCTTGTAATTATCTTTTAAAACTTTATATACCAAACAAACGAAAGAACAATCCTTCATAACTACTAACAAAAGGAAAAATATATAGAATTGGCTATTATATTTATAGAATTGGCTATGTCTATTCATAACCACTAACAAAAACAAATGAAAGCACAAACCTTCATAACTACTAACAAAAGTAAAACTTTATATACCAAACTCATTGTCGTATGCATAGAGTTACTACGAATGCATAACGAGCATCTCTTGTGTGATGCAGTGCTAAAATTCATTCAGTACATATATGCGTTACTTATGCTTCATGTGCACAACTTGAAATAAGCAAATAAAAGCACAAGCACTGGAGAAATACATGTTATTGTCAGAAATAAACAAATAAGAGCATAAGCAAATAAGTGCTAAAATTCATTCAGTACATACATGCGTTACTTATGCTTCATGTGCACAACTTGAAATAAGCAAATAAGAGCATAAGCATTGGAGAAATACATGTTATTGCCAGAAATAAGCAAATAAGTGCATAAACAAATAAGAGCATAGGCTCTTAAAGGATAAATGTATTTAAACATCCATTATTAACCAAAATTAAACTAAGTGCACATGAAGGATTTTGCTTAAGTGTGAATTTCAAGTTGTTGCCTATTTCAATATATTGTCAGAAAGAATGGAAAATTTTCATATAGATGACTACTCCATTTTCTTTTGAAATATGACCCTTAAATTGGTTCTGTTCCTTATACTCATTCCCTTGTAGGACTATTAAGTATTCCTTTGTTTCTCATCAAAGAGTTGTTTCTCTTTTAATAACCAAGAGACATCTATTTAAGGATAAAAATCATTTGAGGCATATGGACATCAAAGAAATTCCAAAAATCTAGGAAATAGCTGAATAATGAACCCACGGGCAATATTAGATATCATCTCATTTTCAACTTTGAATGAATTATAACATATTGAAGTAAATCAAGTTGAATAAATACATTTATTTATATTAGGTGTACAAAATCATCAATAACGTATTACAAACATGTTAACTATTTAGAAATTTTACAGGCAAGACTAGAAATTTGAAAGGTTTGAGGGTTAAAGAGTTGTATCAAAATTTTCACAAGTACTATTAAACGAACTTAGTAAAACATCATAAACATTATTAAAAAATGATTTGCACATAATTTTGAGAATGTGAAACCATAATTATGCTTTAGTGACACTCATAATGAAGGTTTCCCAGTAGAATATAGAGTTAGCAGGTACTAAACTGGAGGAACATAGAAATATAATTGACCAGGTTATGAGTTAGCAGGTACAAAACCGGAGACAAATTACTATAGATCTCTAACTGACTCATATTTTCAGATTTACTAGCATAAAAAAGAAAACATATATGCCACATTAACTCTGAAAATATAAAATATAAAATCATACCTTTAATTGGATTATAATTGAAAGGGTATAAGATGTAAATCAATACCTTTCAACCTGAACTATGATGAGTCCAACAAACTCTGCAGCCTTCCTTGAAAATCTTCGATGTAGATGGTGGAGGTGAGGATGAATAAGATGAAACATTGAGGGCTTACCATATATAAACATCTTAAGGTCGGTCGACGCTTGGGTTCTCAAGGCGGAGCACGAATTCTGATCATATTCAAAATCGAAGACGATTGGGTTCTCAAGGTGGAGCACAGATTCTTTGGTCGATGGAGACGAAGAGGCGGAGCACGGTTTCTCTAGGAGACGAACATGAAGAGGCGATCTTGGGAATTGAAGAAAGGGGAGAAAAAAATCTTCGATTGAATTTAGGGTGAATTAATTAGAGCTGAAGTTTTAATGGAAGGTGTGAGAAGGTGGGTGAAAATGGATGTGGGTGAAAGGCTAATATTGGGAATTGAAGAGAGGGGTAATAACGTTAAATGCTGAGGAGGTGGTTCTCAGTTACACAGGAAATTAATTTTTTTTAAGAAATTAAAAAAAGGGGAAATTGCCAAGTGGTGTGTGCAAGGGTAACAATTTTAATAGAAGATATATATTTTTAATTTGTAGGATCTAGATCTTGTAATTCATATTCATAGTTGAGCGTTAAATTTAGCAGTCAAATGCCCAGTTTAACGTATGCTGCTCTACATGTATTATGGTGTACCCTTCTCCTATTTTTAGGCTAACTGCGGATGCACCCTCTGTAGTTCTATCATTGCAGATAGACCCCTGAATTAATTCCTTTGACTCGTGTACCCCTAGAGAACGAGAAAATTGTCTTTTGACAAATGGACTTCTTGATGGTAAAAGAATAAAAAAGAAATTCACTCAGTGGTTCTATCGGCACTTGGGCGGTAGTACAAGGGGTCTATCCACTGCAATAGAACTAGGGGGGTTCTATCCGCAATTAATCTTTTTTTTCTTTCTGGGTTGACCTAGGCCTGAATTCAGAGACATCAGACATGCAACCTTTTATTATCAAATTATGGATAGTGTTTTACGAAACTTGTTTGACACTGGGATGCATAATAGTAATATACTGGATAATATGGGTCCCTTCACAAGGTAAAAGCTAGGACCCATATTCTCTGGTCTCAACTAATCCCAACTTAGTCTACGTCAGTCAACTCACATCATCAAGAGGAGTTGTTCACATCTTCTTCTGAATTTGGTGCCTCAGGTTAAACCTAATCTTCTCTCAAACCTCCTCTACTCCTCCAACTAGTCAAACCCCCACACTAATATATACATCTCTCTATCTCTCCTTGTCCACTCAAAATCTCAAACCGATGGCACTCTCCTTTATTGCAGCCCAGTGGGATTCCCTCCTCCAACGCCAACCTTTCCTCGTCTACATAACAACATGGACGATGCTCATAACATCAACAGTCGCTGTGGTTTCCTTCTCACCCGAGGTTGCATTCACGGTGGCGGTATCTCTTCCCTCGCCTTTTGCAAGCGAATGCATGCCTGGTTATGTGAGATTGCCTTTGGATGGACCGGCGATGGAGGTGGTGTGCTTGCCTGCACTGTTTTTTGGGCAGTCGAAGCTTGATCTTGTTGTTCCTCCTCTGTTTGCCGCGGTGGTTGTTGCTGCGTCGGTTTGTTTTGTTCGGTCGGTTGGGTTGTGGGAGGTGGATGAGGATGTTGAGAGTTGAATAGACAGAGATTCAAATTTGGGGTTGTTTGGTATGCTGGATTTGTAAGAACAACGGATATTGCATGCAGGAAATTACGCTCAAATCTGCCGCTTGGACATGCAGCAGCACGGATTTTTATCAACCAAACAATACTTTTTTTTTCTTGTCCTTTTGTGAGTATGTGCGTTACACGTAATCTGAAACGAAATTTCATGAAGAGTGAAATTTGCAATAACAGATTCTTCTATTGATTATAAACCACAAAAGGTTCACTTCTAGCCTTTATATCAGGTGTATTTCATATGCTTATGGATTGCTGAGGCTCAACAACAGACCCTAAGTGTGTCCTTAAGCAAAGCTAATTGTTATTTAGAAATCGGTTAATCATGTGTAGTTGAAAAACTGCCCACCAAACCTCTGTAACCTGCCCTCAACTCGTTAACTTTGATGGACATGGTGCATGAATGGTTGACTACTTTGCTGATATTTTCACATTGCAGCTATTAATTATAGCCTATTAAAGTCGATCATTTATTTTTTGTTGGAGATGTTTTTTCAAGGTTGATGATTTCAAGTAGTTTTGCAAATATTGAGATTTGAGGGAGCGTGCAAATACATGCAATTATAAGGGGTGTATACAGGGTGGGGGGTGCAAAATCTTTTTCTTCTATGATTTTGCTCCATTGGGAAATCAAGAGTAGTATTTTCTCTGTATACGAAATCTACGTAGAAATCATGCAGTCATTTACTGAGCAGTCTCGACCGTAGGCTCCACGTGGATAATTAATAGGGAATTTTTACATAAAAACAATATCTGTGCAAAGAACTTTATATTGATTCCGTAAAATGGATTAACTATTATTTATCTACTTCTCTATGCTTAAAGGAGGATCCAAAGAATCATTGTTCATTCTACAGAAAATGCTACTGTAGTATGAATAGTAAATTAAACTTGCCCCTCTACATTTGGAGTATTGTTTATGCTTCAGTAATTTACTGTATCATAAACAGTGAATCAAACATGCTCCTCTATTTGAAGTTATTATTCATGCTACAATTTTATTGTATCATAAATGGTAAAACAAATCAAATGTATTAAAACATGGATCCGTATAGAGGAGTATATATGATTTCTAATTCAAATATATCAAAACTTAAATTCTTTTTTAAGTATAAAGGAGTAGATATAATTTTAATTATAATTTTAATTATTTTAAGCATACAATGATCAAATCAAATGAATTAAAATTTAGAGGAAGACAAGTTTAAAATATGCTAAAAAAACCGAGGGTCATGCTTTGCACGTGGTGCACCGTAGTTGCGATAATAATGCCAAAATAAAGTTTCACATCCGCAGCGCGGTCGAGCTGGAACTCCAGCTGGAGTGTAGATCGCATGCGGGCGCCAAAGAAAAAGCCAGTGACGATCCACAAAAAGTATTTCGCAACACTATGTAGGGCAACAATACACAATTGAAAGACTAGCAAAAAGGAGGGGGACAAAAATAAAGAATATTTAAATGAAGTGGCCAGATGAAATTTTCCACTTTGGACGGATCAGAGCAAAACTGTGGAAAGTAGGGGTGTGCACGGTTCGGTTCGGGTCGGTTTTTACCAAAATTTGAACAACCAAACCGAACCGTCTACAATTCAAAACCGAACCGAACCGTTACAAATCGGTTCGGTTCGGTTCGGTTCGGTTTGTTCGGTTCTAACTTCATCAAGTATAACAATCAAATGTACAAATATACTGCACAAGTAAAAAAATCAAAATATACTGCACAAGTAAAAAAAATCAAAATACCTAAAGAAATCTCAAGCGACCGCTGCCACATGGATTTGCAAATGGTGCTGTTAAACCCAGCATCTCATGAAGACGATCAGTGAAATATCTAAGCGCACAATTCCGTCGGTATTCTTTCAAACAATCACAGATCAGACCAAAAGATTCCATTTTTTAAGTTATGTTTTGGCATAACCCACAATCAAGTCAATCAAAGAAAAACCTAGTTATTGCATCGAAATATGACAGCAGAGACGGAGAATTCACCTGGATCGCAGAGAGCATAGAATTTCTCCACCTCTGAAGTAAGAAATTGGGGACTAGGGTTAGAAATCGGGGATTTAATACTGAAAAAGGAAAGAAAGGAGAAGAGATCTGCATCTGATGTTGGTTACCGTTAGTTAGGGCACGGACGATGCCGTTGCGGCGGCCGCTGTAGTCCTTGAATATGTCTTCGACGGTGCGAGGGGCGGAGGAGATCGACGGCATCTCCATGGGCGGAGATCGAGGAGAGAGAAAGTTCAGAGCTTGGAAAGCTTTTAGAGAGAGATGTCGTTATTTGCGTTGCTTTTCATTTCTGGATCTTGGATTTTCCTGTTCCTTTTATTCTAGCGGACTGGGCTTCACGGGATGCATTTTCATGGGCCATGGGTTACACACAGGCCATGTAGTTGAAGTTATGCTGCTGGCTGAGGTTGGAGAACAGGAGAAGGCCGAGGTTGGAGAACAGAAGAAGAGTTGGAGCGGCAGCGGCTGCAGGCTGAAGTTGGAGAACAGGAGAAGAGTTGGAGCGGCGGAGGTTGGAGAAGAATTGGAGAGTTAGGGTTACGTTGGAGAGGATTTGGGATTTTATAGGAATTGAAGAACGGGTCGGGTAGGTATGGGTTACGGGTTAAAATTAGGGTAAGAGATAAGCGGTCGGTTCGGGCGGTTCGGGTTGAAAATTTTTCACCCCGACCCGAACCGACTTAGAACTAAAACCGAACCGAACCGTTAATTTTCGGTCGGTTCGGTCGGTTTTTTCGGTTTGGACCGAACCGTGCACACCCCTAGTGGAAAGCATACCGTGAGATTTTGCCTTCAAACTCCTGT
Organism: Asparagus officinalis; assembly: GCF_001876935.1. Taxonomy (NCBI): domain Eukaryota; kingdom Viridiplantae; phylum Streptophyta; class Magnoliopsida; order Asparagales; family Asparagaceae; genus Asparagus; species Asparagus officinalis. Next base: position 7,636,813 of record NC_033798.1, read on the forward strand.
GATAGGATTGTTAACATAAAGATAGAAAAGTTTGATAGAAACATACATCTGCTAGTTTATTATAACCGGTAGTCACCTCGGTCAAAGCTCGACCCCCTATTTTTTTAAATATTGTATTTTAAACTTATCTTTCTCTAAGTTTTAATATATATAATTTGATTATTATATATTTAAAATTAGAAATCATATCTATTTCTCTATACTTAAAAGAGTATCCAAGTTTTAATACATTTAATTTAGAAATCATATCTACACCTTTATACTTAGAGGATGATCTAACTTTTAATACATTTGATTTGATTTACTATTTATAAAACAGTAAAATACTGTAGCATAAACGGTACCCCAAAAGTATATTTGCTGTTACTGTACTTGGTACAATAATTGACACTACTATTCACGCTACAGTAAAACTATAGTGGTCGTGACCATTTTACTATTCACGATACAGTAATTTAATGTTGCGACTGGTCGACCTACTTAGTGTTCATGGTACAATAGTTACTGTAGTTTTTTTACTATACTATGCATAGTGATCTTTTGGATTCTCCTATAAGTATAGACTAGTGTACACCCCGTGTAGGCGTCAAAAAATGCTGAAAAATATCCAAATACAGCTCAAGAGGGAATCATCCAAAAAAGGCAGAAGAACACAAGTCTTGACTGTCTCGCCGTGCGAGACAGACTTGACTGTCTCGCCGCGCGAGACAGTCTTTACTGTCTCGCCGTGCGAGACAGTCTTTACTGTCTCGCGGGCGAGACAGACTTTTACTGTCTCGCCCACGCGAGACAGTCTTTGCTGTCTCGCCGTGCGAGACAGAATTTACTGTCTCGCACGTGAGACAGTTTTCAGATGGTCAAAACTACCTTTGCAACTGCCCTACACGTGGCCACTAACTGTTCAAGAACGTGGGAAACGTCGTGGGCGAGAATCACGTGGATAACTGCCAAAATAACGGAGTTTGAAACGTGGGAAGGCAGTTAAAATGAAAACTGCCTGCGGTTACTGTTTCCGAGACAGTATTTACTGTCTCGCGGGGCGAGACAGCAAACACTGTCTCGCCCGCCGAGACAGCAAATGCTGTCTCGCGAGCACTGTTCATCCAGAGGGTTATAAATACCCCCGAAGGCCATTTTCAGAAGGGGGTTTTCCAGAGGAGAGGGGGTTGATCATTTTGAGCACTTCAGAGCAATCCAGAGCAGAGAGAGAGCAGAGGTGCTGATCTTACGGCCAATCCTTGATAATCAGGCTTTGACTTGATTTCAAGAAGAACGACTATCTTACATCGATAAGATATCGTTTCAATTTCTCACTTCGATAAACGAAGTCAGAATCATAAACCCCTCACGGTTCAATCAGAATCTGTGATTTGGTGGTCCACGAGTCAAAGCGCTCCCGGCACAGGCAAAGATCCCACGAAAGCAGTGATCCAAACAACGATCCTGCGTTTATTTTCTCAAGAGTTGTAATTTTCTTTTTGTTGTGTAAAAGAGTCTTATAAAAAGGCTGTTTTCTTTGAATTTATTGTAATCGACCGAAGATATAATGAATTCCATAACAAAACCAACTTTTGACGCAAACAAGCTGGCGACCACAGTGGGAGCCAACGGTCTCGCTGCCGAGACCGTCGTGTCGCAGCCGATCAAGATTCCAGTTGAATCCATGGTCGAATACGAATTCGACCAAACCAAGTTTGAGGAATATCTCTCATCATCCTCTTCAAGATCTTCATTATCTCGCAAGTACAAGAGGATCTCACAATTGAGGAAGAGTTGCATGCCAAAGAAGGCACAAAATGAAGACTCTCGCTTGATTGTTGCTGAGAATTTCACTCGCAACACCTCTGCTCACAATGGCTCTCATCTAGTTGAAGAGTCATCGAATCAAAGCCCGCCGACATTGACGAAAAGAGCTCGTCAGAGACAGCGTCAGCGTCGTGCTCGTCAAATAGCTAAGGCATTTGAACAAACCGACGGAGTTCGTTATTATGCGGATTTAGAGTCGAGGAAACAACAAGTGGTTTGTTCAACGCAAAGACAAACTACTCACGTTTCTGCACAATTCACAACGGAGGAATGGACTATTGTCAAAAGGACTCGTTCAACCCTCAAAGAGCGTATACGAAAACGTCGTGCAAACGCTGCTCTTATTCGTGCTCTCTCACAACAAAGACGAGAAAGGAGGAAGGAAACGGTGACCAAAACTTCGTCAAGTTTGGATTCCAAAGTCTGGACTTATGCAAAATCAGCATTCGGAGCCCGTTAAGACCCCATACCCGCAAATGGGTGGTTTTAGACGTGCGACTCCCAACATAACCTTGGATCGCTCAAAGACAAAAATAAATTGTCCTGAGAATGCCAACAAGGTTTTATACCCCCAGAAGAAGACGCATTCACCAAATGATATCGTCATACCTGGGAGATCATGCCAACAGACGATACGATTTTTTGGCAATCATACCGATGAATCGTATTATCAAGTTGGGGTTGTGAATAATTTTCGAAAAAGAGTTATTCGAGAGATAAACTCTCGTTGTTCCTGTGCGCGACTCGTTAAAACAGCATTATCAGAATGTGACTGTTTCAAACGAGAAGTCATCCCACGAAAAATCTCTGTATTATCGAAGCCTAAGCCGAGACATTTCCCCAAAAGAAAATCAGCTGCCCAAGATGATGAATTCCCTGAAGTCACCATCAACGTGGCTGATAAAAGAAAGTCTAAGCGGGATTCAAGTGACTCAAATCCCGACTTTTCCCCAGAAAGAAAAGTCAATTCAAGAATCGCCTGACGGAAGTCTCGACTCCGACCAGGAGCTATCAAGAGAATGCATGAAGGGATGTCGTCAGAGGATGAACTCTCGGACACTTGTTCTGCAATCGCTTCGGATGATACAATATCTAGCACAGGACAAATCAGAGAAGTATTCCCAATCACTGCTGATCAGTTCACTCAAATACTTCAGGAAGCTCTAGCCAAACAACGTGAAGAAATTAGAGCTGAAGTGAAGACAGAAATGAAGTTGGCTATCCAACAAATGAGAGAACTGTTAACTCAACAGCCTCAACCTCCTGAGTCCAATCAGCGATTTGAATCCAGCCACCACACTCGGAATGTTGTAGATGACAGTGATCCAGAAGTGGATGAAGTCATCTTGGCTGATACACCTCCCAATGGCAATAACGCTGGGGGTGGTTTAACGGATCCTCCCAATAACGATATTGGGGGTGGTTCAATAGCACCTCTCAAAAGGGGTGGCCTAACTCATTCTCCTCAACGCCCTTCGAATGAAGAAAGAGACGATAACGAGAAAATGCAAAAGCTTGAAGACAAAATCAATGCTTTGATGACGGCTCAAGAAGTTAAGAAGACGGGTATTCCATGCCCTTATCCGAGGGAATGGGATTCAATACCATACCCGACCAAATTCAATCTGATTAACTTTACACCGTTTGAGGGGAAGAGTTCGCCGATTCAGCACTTGATTTATTTCAAGTCTCATTTGGGCATAATCTCTGGAAACGAGGCCTTAATGATCCGGTCATTCGTTGGCACCCTTCGTGGGCCCGCCTTCGATTGGTATCGACGGCTCAAGCCAGGGAGTATCAATTGCTGGGATGACATAGAAAGTTTGTTCCTCAGCAACTTCTTTGATGATGACGCCGAAGTGTCAATCGGAACCCTTCTAGATGAGAAGCAAAAAGACGGAGAGTCAGTTGACAACTTTGTCAAACGTTTCCGTAACAAAGCAATGAATTGCAGAGATCCTATCACGAAGGAGTTCATCCTGCAAACATGCCACAATAACCTCTCCATCGATGTCCTGGAAGCTCTGGGGGTCGTGCCATCCACAACTTGGAAGGAGTTAAAATCTCGGGGTGAACAAGCTGAGCACTTTCTTAAAAGAAAGAAAGCTGAGAGAGGCCAACCAATGACATCTGCAATCATTGAGAATGCGACTCTCGATCCGAGGTTTCAAAAGGAATATTCTTTCGAAGATGATGAAGCTCCAGCCATCTTGGAATACCTCCTCGCTAATGACAAAATCGAGCTACCACCTATTAAAGATCAGGATGGTGCTAAAATGATTATGGATCCAAATTACTGTGCGTACCACAGAAGGGTTCTTCATCCCACTGAGATTTGCTTTGGACTCAAAAATAAGATCCAAGCCCTAATTGACTCCGGCGTCATAACGACGAAAGAAGTCGAGTAAAGACGACCATATAACTCCATTGGGTACACGAGTATAAACTGTTTCCCCTCACTCCGAAAAGTATACGAGTATAAACTGCTCCTCGATACTCCAAAAGGTATATGAGTCTAAACTATTTCCTTTCCTTAACGGGAAGTTCCTGGAGAATCCTATATTCTTAAGGATAACCCGAACATATGACTGAGGTTAACGTACTCCTCGTTATACCCAGTTTTACAAAGAAAGCTGGGGGTCGATAATTCATGTAATGGGAAGTTCCTGGAAGAATGTTAAATATAATATTCTTAGGGATAACCCGATTATTATGGACAGAATGATAAATACTAAGCTCCTATTATGATTTTCGAACACTCTTTTGCTGAGATGAGATTCGATCACTTCGTTAGATCAATCTTCCCTCACAAAACCCATTTGGTCAAACCTTTAAACAGTTAGGACCGAAGCCAAAATCCCCTCTCGATTCGTTCCATGAACGAGAGGTCCACAAATTGAACGATCAAACCTTTAAACAGTTAGGATCGTCTCAAATTCCCATTTTGGTCAAACCTTTAAACAGTTAGGACAAAAGCTAAAATCCCCTCTCGATTCGTTCCATGAACGAGAGGTCCACAAATTGAACGATCAAACCTTTAAACAGTTAGGATCGTCTCAAATTCCCATTTGGTCAAACCTTTAAACAGTTAGGACCAAAGCCAAAATCCCCTCTCGATTCGTTCCATGAACGAGAGGTCCACAAATTGAACGATCAAACCTTTAAACAGTTAGGATCGTCTCAAATTCCCATTTGGTCAAACCTTTAAACAGTTAGGACCAAAGCCAAAATCCCCTCTCGATTCGTTCCATGAACGAGAGGTCCACAAATTGAACGATCAAACCTTTAAACAGTTAGGATCGTCTCAAATTCCCATTTGGTCAAACCTTTAAACAGTTAGGACCAAAGCCAAAATCCCCTCTCGATTCGTTCCATGAACGAGAGGTCCACAAATTGAACGATCAAACCTTTAAACAGTTAGGATCGTCTCAAATTCCCATTTGGTCAAACCTTTAAACAGTTAGGACCAAAGCCAAAATCCCCTCTCGATTCGTTCCATGAACGAGAGGTCCACAAATTGAACGATCAAACCTTTAAACAGTTAGGATCGTCTCAAATTCCCATCTTGGTCAAACCTTTAAACAGTTAGGACCAAAGCCAAAATCCCCTCTCGATTCGTTCCATGAACGAGAGGTCCACAAATTGAACGATCAAACCTTTAAACAGTTAGGATCGTCTCAAATTCCCATCTTGGTCAAACCTTTAAACAGTTAGGACCAAAGCCAAAATCCCCTCTCGATTCGTTCCATGAACGAGAGGTCCACAAATTGAACGATCAAACCTTTAAACAGTTAGGATCGTCTCAAATTCCCATCTTGGTCAAACCTTTAAACAGTTAGGACCAAAGCCAAAATCCCCTCTCGATTCGTTCCATGAACGAGAGGTCCACAAATTGAACGATCAAACCTTTAAACAGTTAGGATCGTCTCAAATTCCCATCTTGGTCAAACCTTTAAACAGTTAGGACCAAAGCCAAAATCCCCTCTCGATTCGTTCCATGAACGAGAGGTCCACAAATTGAACGATCAAACCTTTAAACAGTTAGGATCGTCTCAAATTCCCATCTTGGTCAAACCTTTAAACAGTTAGGACCAAAGCCAAAATCCCCTCTCGATTCGTTCCATGAACGAGAGGTCCACAAATTGAACGATCAAACCTTTAAACAGTTAGGATCGTCTCAAATTCCCATCTTGGTCAAACCTTTAAACAGTTAGGACCAAAGCCAAAATCCCCTCTCGATTCGTTCCATGAACGAGAGGTCCACAAATTGAACGATCAAACCTTTAAACAGTTAGGATCGTCTCAAATTCCCATCTTGGTCAAACCTTTAAACAGTTAGGACCAAAGCCAAAATCCCCTCTCGATTCGTTCCATGAACGAGAGGTCCACAAATTGAACGATCAAACCTTTAAACAGTTAGGATCGTCTCAAATTCCCATCTTGGTCAAACCTTTAAACAGTTAGGACCAAAGCCAAAATCCCCTCTCGATTCGTTCCATGAACGAGAGGTCCACAAATTGAACGATCAAACCTTTAAACAGTTAGGATCGTCTCAAATTCCCATCTTGGTCAAACCTTTAAACAGTTAGGACCAAAGCCAAAATCCCCTCTCGATTCGTTCCATGAACGAGAGGTCCACAAATTGAACGATCAAACCTTTAAACAGTTAGGATCGTCTCAAATTCCCATCTTGGTCAAACCTTTAAACAGTTAGGACCAAAGCCAAAATCCCCTCTCGATTCGTTCCATGAACGAGAGGTCCACAAATTGAACGATCAAACCTTTAAACAGTTAGGATCGTCTCAAATTCCCATCTTGGTCAAACCTTTAAACAGTTAGGACCAAAGCCAAAATCCCCTCTCGATTCGTTCCATGAACGAGAGGTCCACAAATTGAACGATCAAACCTTTAAACAGTTAGGATCGTCTCAAATTCCCATCTTGGTCAAACCTTTAAACAGTTAGGACCAAAGCCAAAATCCCCTCTCGATTCGTTCCATGAACGAGAGGTCCACAAATTGAACGATCAAACCTTTAAACAGTTAGGATCGTCTCAAATTCCCATCTTGGTCAAACCTTTAAACAGTTAGGACCAAAGCCAAAATCCCCTCTCGATTCGTTCCATGAACGAGAGGTCCACAAATTGAACGATCAAACCTTTAAACAGTTAGGATCGTCTCAAATTCCCATCTTGGTCAAACCTTTAAACAGTTAGGACCAAAGCCAAAATCCCCTCTCGATTCGTTCCATGAACGAGAGGTCCACAAATTGAACGATCAAACCTTTAAACAGTTAGGATCGTCTCAAATTCCCATCTTGGTCAAACCTTTAAACAGTTAGGACCAAAGCCAAAATCCCCTCTCGATTCGTTCCATGAACGAGAGGTCCACAAATTGAACGATCAAACCTTTAAACAGTTAGGATCGTCTCAAATTCCCATCTTGGTCAAACCTTTAAACAGTTAGGACCAAAGCCAAAATCCCCTCTCGATTCGTTCCATGAACGAGAGGTCCACAAATTGAACGATCAAACCTTTAAACAGTTAGGATCGTCTCAAATTCCCATCTTGGTCAAACCTTTAAACAGTTAGGACCAAAGCCAAAATCCCCTCTCGATTCGTTCCATGAACGAGAGGTCCACAAATTGAACGATCAAACCTTTAAACAGTTAGGATCGTCTCAAATTCCCATCTTGGTCAAACCTTTAAACAGTTAGGACCAAAGCCAAAATCCCCTCTCGATTCGTTCCATGAACGAGAGGTCCACAAATTGAACGATCAAACCTTTAAACAGTTAGGATCGTCTCAAATTCCCATCTTGGTCAAACCTTTAAACAGTTAGGACCAAAGCCAAAATCCCCTCTCGATTCGTTCCATGAACGAGAGGTCCACAAATTGAACGATCAAACCTTTAAACAGTTAGGATCGTCTCAAATTCCCATCTTGGTCAAACCTTTAAACAGTTAGGACCAAAGCCAAAATCCCCTCTCGATTCGTTCCATGAACGAGAGGTCCACAAATTGAACGATCAAACCTTTAAACAGTTAGGATCGTCTCAAATTCCCATCTTGGTCAAACCTTTAAACAGTTAGGACCAAAGCCAAAATCCCCTCTCGATTCGTTCCATGAACGAGAGGTCCACAAATTGAACGATCAAACCTTTAAACAGTTAGGATCGTCTCAAATTCCCATCTTGGTCAAACCTTTAAACAGTTAGGACCAAAGCCAAAATCCCCTCTCGATTCGTTCCATGAACGAGAGGTCCACAAATTGAACGATCAAACCTTTAAACAGTTAGGATCGTCTCAAATTCCCATCTTGGTCAAACCTTTAAACAGTTAGGACCAAAGCCAAAATCCCCTCTCGATTCGTTCCATGAACGAGAGGTCCACAAATTGAACGATCAAACCTTTAAACAGTTAGGATCGTCTCAAATTCCCATCTTGGTCAAACCTTTAAACAGTTAGGACCAAAGCCAAAATCCCCTCTCGATTCGTTCCATGAACGAGAGGTCCACAAATTGAACGATCAAACCTTTAAACAGTTAGGATCGTCTCAAATTCCCATCTTGGTCAAACCTTTAAACAGTTAGGACCAAAGCCAAAATCCCCTCTCGATTCGTTCCATGAACGAGAGGTCCACAAATTGAACGATCAAACCTTTAAACAGTTAGGATCGTCTCAAATTCCCATCTTGGTCAAACCTTTAAACAGTTAGGACCAAAGCCAAAATCCCCTCTCGATTCGTTCCATGAACGAGAGGTCCACAAATTGAACGATCAAACCTTTAAACAGTTAGGATCGTCTCAAATTCCCATCTTGGTCAAACCTTTAAACAGTTAGGACCAAAGCCAAAATCCCCTCTCGATTCGTTCCATGAACGAGAGGTCCACAAATTGAACGATCAAACCTTTAAACAGTTAGGATCGTCTCAAATTCCCATCTTGGTCAAACCTTTAAACAGTTAGGACCAAAGCCAAAATCCCCTCTCGATTCGTTCCATGAACGAGAGGTCCACAAATTGAACGATCAAACCTTTAAACAGTTAGGATCGTCTCAAATTCCCATCTTGGTCAAACCTTTAAACAGTTAGGACCAAAGCCAAAATCCCCTCTCGATTCGTTCCATGAACGAGAGGTCCACAAATTGAACGATCAAACCTTTAAACAGTTAGGATCGTCTCAAATTCCCATCTTGGTCAAACCTTTAAACAGTTAGGACCAAAGCCAAAATCCCCTCTCGATTCGTTCCATGAACGAGAGGTCCACAAATTGAACGATCAAACCTTTAAACAGTTAGGATCGTCTCAAATTCCCATCTTGGTCAAACCTTTAAACAGTTAGGACCAAAGCCAAAATCCCCTCTCGATTCGTTCCATGAACGAGAGGTCCACAAATTGAACGATCAAACCTTTAAACAGTTAGGATCGTCTCAAATTCCCATCTTGGTCAAACCTTTAAACAGTTAGGACCAAAGCCAAAATCCCCTCTCGATTCGTTCCATGAACGAGAGGTCCACAAATTGAACGATCAAACCTTTAAACAGTTAGGATCGTCTCAAATTCCCATCTTGGTCAAACCTTTAAACAGTTAGGACCAAAGCCAAAATCCCCTCTCGATTCGTTCCATGAACGAGAGGTCCACAAATTGAACGATCAAACCTTTAAACAGTTAGGATCGTCTCAAATTCCCATCTTGGTCAAACCTTTAAACAGTTAGGACCAAAGCCAAAATCCCCTCTCGATTCGTTCCATGAACGAGAGGTCCACAAATTGAACGATCAAACCTTTAAACAGTTAGGATCGTCTCAAATTCCCATCTTGGTCAAACCTTTAAACAGTTAGGACCAAAGCCAAAATCCCCTCTCGATTCGTTCCATGAACGAGAGGTCCACAAATTGAACGATCAAACCTTTAAACAGTTAGGATCGTCTCAAATTCCCATCTTGGTCAAACCTTTAAACAGTTAGGACCAAAGCCAAAATCCCCTCTCGATTCGTTCCATGAACGAGAGGTCCACAAATTGAACGATCAAACCTTTAAACAGTTAGGATCGTCTCAAATTCCCATCTTGGTCAAACCTTTAAACAGTTAGGACCAAAGCCAAAATCCCCTCTCGATTCGTTCCATGAACGAGAGGTCCACAAATTGAACGATCAAACCTTTAAACAGTTAGGATCGTCTCAAATTCCCATCTTGGTCAAACCTTTAAACAGTTAGGACCAAAGCCAAAATCCCCTCTCGATTCGTTCCATGAACGAGAGGTCCACAAATTGAACGATCAAACCTTTAAACAGTTAGGATCGTCTCAAATTCCCATCTTGGTCAAACCTTTAAACAGTTAGGACCAAAGCCAAAATCCCCTCTCGATTCGTTCCATGAACGAGAGGTCCACAAATTGAACGATCAAACCTTTAAACAGTTAGGATCGTCTCAAATTCCCATCTTGGTCAAACCTTTAAACAGTTAGGACCAAAGCCAAAATCCCCTCTCGATTCGTTCCATGAACGAGAGGTCCACAAATTGAACGATCAAACCTTTAAACAGTTAGGATCGTCTCAAATTCCCATCTTGGTCAAACCTTTAAACAGTTAGGACCAAAGCCAAAATCCCCTCTCGATTCGTTCCATGAACGAGAGGTCCACAAATTGAACGATCAAACCTTTAAACAGTTAGGATCGTCTCAAATTCCCATCTTGGTCAAACCTTTAAACAGTTAGGACCAAAGCCAAAATCCCCTCTCGATTCGTTCCATGAACGAGAGGTCCACAAATTGAACGATCAAACCTTTAAACAGTTAGGATCGTCTCAAATTCCCATCTTGGTCAAACCTTTAAACAGTTAGGACCAAAGCCAAAATCCCCTCTCGATTCGTTCCATGAACGAGAGGTCCACAAATTGAACGATCAAACCTTTAAACAGTTAGGATCGTCTCAAATTCCCATCTTGGTCAAACCTTTAAACAGTTAGGACCAAAGCCAAAATCCCCTCTCGATTCGTTCCATGAACGAGAGGTCCACAAATTGAACGATCAAACCTTTAAACAGTTAGGATCGTCTCAAATTCCCATCTTGGTCAAACCTTTAAACAGTTAGGACCAAAGCCAAAATCCCCTCTCGATTCGTTCCATGAACGAGAGGTCCACAAATTGAACGATCAAACCTTTAAACAGTTAGGATCGTCTCAAATTCCCATCTTGGTCAAACCTTTAAACAGTTAGGACCAAAGCCAAAATCCCCTCTCGATTCGTTCCATGAACGAGAGGTCCACAAATTGAACGATCAAACCTTTAAACAGTTAGGATCGTCTCAAATTCCCATCTTGGTCAAACTTCCAATCCGGGCACTTGATGCACGGGGAATTTTATCCCGAAGCCTAAGTAGGGATAAGTCAACGTCTAATACACGTTGCCGGGTAGCCTATTCCCGTAACAATGGCGAAGTCTACGTATTCAATATCGTAGCACTAAGAGCGTTAACTCTCTTAGCACGACATTACATGTGGAACGGATTGAGACAATCCGCATACTAGCCCGACTCAAACGGTAGTCGGTAAAGGCTAATCAAATCCGTTGAAGGCTGGGGATTAGCCAAAAATCCTAAAGTCAACGCCTAACACGCGTTGCCGGGTAGTCTATTCCCGTGAGAAAGACCTCGTCCACTAGGGTAACCTAGGGGTTTAAAGGCTTGTTGTATGCGCTAAATACAACCGCGATTCCTGCGAAAGTGAGTTAGGATTTTCTTTTTATTTTCTTTGCTAGAGGACTAGCAAAAGTTTAGGTGTGGGGGTATTTGATAATCATATTTTATTATAGTTTTATACCTTCATTATCTATTTTATATGAATAAATATACTACTAATAATTGTTTTTATCTTTAATTGCAGGTTAATGAAGAATAAATCTCAAACTCTCATTTCTCAACAAAAACCAATTGATTAAATGAAGAAATGAAGCAAAGAAGCCCATTGGAAAATCAATTTCCAAATTATCCAAAAGTCCAGAATCAAGCCGAGTAGCCTGTAGAAGCCGGAGAAAATCAAAAATCCAATATGAAAAGAAATCATATTCAAAATGGTTGGCCACAAAGAAACGACGATATCTCCCAATCCGGAAGGCGGAATTTAACATATAATATATGAAAATCGCCTATCTCGACGAGACGAAGCCAACCGTGAAGTCAGAATTTTTATTAGGGCATCGATGCCAGCATCGATGCAGGCATCGATGCCGGTATTGATGCGAAGTCCTCCAGATTTCATCAACGGCCGAAATTGCATTCTTGGGGCTCAAGTTTGATCAAATGGCTCTCATTCACTGATGTTTACTATAAATAGGGGTTGAGAGTGAGGGGTTAGAGGTGTGAAAATTTTGTAAACTCCTTTTGGAGAGGAGGGCTACTCTTAACTGAGAAGGCCTTCCAAAAATTGTAACTTTAGTTGCAATTAATAATAATAATTTTTTCACCACTTTAAATTTTTCTCTTCTTCTCTTTATTGGATGATGAAGATGAAGATGAAGATGGAGAATTGTTTGAAGGTTTGCATTTCTTTCCTTTTTCTCTTTTATTGCTTATTAGTTTAGATTTATTTCTATGCTTGTAGTTAGATTTTATTTTCTTGTTAAATAGCCAAGAGGCTAGAACCCTCTTGCCTTAGATTTATTTCATGCTTATAGAGTAGATTTATTTTCTTGCATTTAATTCTTGTAATTCTATTTTGTAGTTTAGATTTTGCAATTTATTTTGTAGTTAGATTTTAAATTTTTATACTATTCACCTTGAGGCTAGAACCCTCTTGGGTTTAGTTTTTCTTTTTGTTTATTTTTATTTTGTTTGATTCGCCTTTAGGCTAGAACCCTCTAGGGAATCACCCTTTTCTAAGAAGTGGGTTCAATTTTAGATTACCCATATCTATAATTGAATCCACCATCTTTAATTTCTTGCATTTTCTTTTATTCTTGATTCTTCATTCTTGATTTTTCATTTGTTTCTTGATTTTATTCATTTTTTCCTTCTCACCTTATTGATCATTCTTTCTTCAATTCCACTCTCACTTACACTTTGCACCTATTCACACACCATTTTCACTCTCTCAATATCTTCACAATCACATTCACTCATCACTCCTATTTGTCACGCACACAAAATAAGAATCAATTTTATATTTTCTCCTACAAAACACCTTCCTCGTGGGATCGATATCTTAAATACTATAACTTGACACGGTTGTGCACTTGCAACCTTTTTGGTACATGTTTATGCCGCATCAGCTTGTCAAACCCGTTGATGGCTGAGGATTTGCCAAAAATTCTATAACTGCGAGTCATTGACGCATCAACTCCACTAGTTGGTCTCGTGACTTGAGCACCCAACAAATTCAGGACAAAATCCACACATGCAGATGAATCAACTTTAACAGTTGGTCCTGCAACCCCAACATTCGGGACCGCGATGCTCCAATACCTTAAGAGCTTAAACTGTGTATACTCCAGTAAACGTACGAGTATAAACTGTGTTAACGGCGATTTGAAACCCTAGAGTCAACGCCGGTCACCGCGTAACCCTAGGTCAATGCCAGTCAACGCGTTGTAATCAGAGTCAACGTTCAATGATTTAAAACCCTAGAGTCAACGCCGGTCACCGCGTAACCCTAGGTCAACGCCAATCAACACGTTGCAATCAGAGTCAACGTTCAATGATCCAAAACCCTAGAGTCAACGCCGGTCACCGCGTAAACCTAGGTCAACGCCAGTCAACGCGTTGCAATCAAAGTCAACGTTCGACGATTCGAAACCCTAGGGTGGACGCCGGTCAACGCGTAACCTTAGCGAAAGTCAACGTTCGACGATTCAAAACCCTAGGGTCAACGCCAGTCAACACGTAACCCTAGGTCAACGCCAGTCAACGCGTTGCAACCAGAGTCAACATACTGTGATCCGAAACCCTAAGTCAACACAATGTGACGGAGGTAGTTCAAGGTCAACTCAATGACACGAGCCAAACTCAATTCATCAGCTGCACACTCGAGACTCCGACGACGGCCAAGCGATAAACGCAGCGCTGGAAGAACTTCGGATATTCGTCAAAGCATCGAATAGACCGAAAATCGAAGGAGCCAAGAGTTGAAGCTAACTACAGGTCCTGATGCCGACTGAAGGCTAGACCAATCACATCCAAAGTATTCCAGCCTCTTCTATAAAAGAAACGAGTCAGGAACACTTTGGAGGGGGTATCTGTAGGCATCGAAAATTGCCTATAGGTCTCCACGAACGGTTCAGTGTTAAAGAACGACGATGAACGTCACTATCCGATCCACATGAGTCTAATCGACGTCGACGAACGACTGAAGTGAATCGACGAGCTACGTAAGCTGATAGGGTTTCGGAACAACCAAGACCCGGACCAATCGGGAACCCGACACTGTTCACAAAAAGGACAACGCCTCTCACGCCTCGACCACTCTACAGATAATCCAATCACCAGAGCGGATCGAATTCTTCGTCAAGCATCCAACGCACCCGGAATCACTCAAATCCGAATCCGGACGAAGAATATACAGGGGAACCAACAAAACACCTCAAACGGAGTCTCGGCAAGCTCGAAACACCCGAGGGGTGTCTTGGCAAAACCAAGACACCCCAAGGGTGTCTCGGCTCTGAGATTCTGTCGGCTTACGTAATCCGTCGGTTCGCTTCAGGCGCTTACCGATGTCGTTGGAATTCTTGTGAACCGGGTACTGACGTTCAATCGTCGCTTGTTAACACTGAGCTGTGTGCGGGGACCTCTCGGCAATTTTCGATGCCTACACCTTGATTAAGGGAGGATTTTTTTGGAGAGCCTTGGCGAAGCCCTGCTGCAGTGGAGAGTGCCCGTGTGCTTCAACAAGGAGAGGAGAGTTCTTCATCAGAGCCTTCATCACCCGTCCGAGCCTTAGTATTAGCTTTTAGCGTTAATACTAAGAAGAGCTAATACCTCGCTTTAGCCGAGGTATACGCTTATAGCTTCTATATCCCTTCGCGGATAGACGAAGCTCTGTCCGATATTTCTGGGTTAGAAGTTTCTATATCCCTTCGCGGATAGACGAAACTCTGTCCGATTTATCCGGACCAGATCTGAGTGCCCCGGTGGTCCACGGATATCAACATCCCCGTCACAGGCCAAAGACCCACGCAAGCAAGAGATGACAAACAGATCTTGCGTTTGTTTGAAAAGAGTTGTATTTCTTTTGTTTTCATTGTGTACCGGTCTTATAAAAAGGCTATCTTTTTATTTCATTGTAACGATTGAAGTTGTAATGAATGCAGCAATGAATACAGCAACTTTTTCCGCAAACAGACTGGCGACCACAGTGGGAGCCAACGGCATCGCAACCGACGCCGTCGTGACGCAACCAGCACTCAAGATCGGGGTGAATGAAGAACACGAGCTCGATCAACAACGGTTCAAAGAAGGCCTCTCTTCCTCCTCCTCCAGATCCGCCTCTCCAAACGGGTACAGAAAGGTAACCTCTTTCATAAATGATTGCAGGTCCTTCGGTTCAAAAATCCAAGACCCCGTTGCCGCCTCTGCACTTGCACCACGCGACGTCCCCACGTCGTCCAACCTGGTCGAGATCGCAGATCCGGATTCCTCTTCCGCCGAGGAGATGACTTCTGAAGACGCTCCGGCATTATCAAAGAGAGCACGACAAAGACAACGTCAACGTCTTGCTCGACAACTTGCCGAGGCTTTGGAGCCAATGGATGGGATCCGCTATAACGTGGATCTAAAATCCAGGCAACGCCAGGAGCAACCACGGCAAACAACCAGCCCCTCCTCCGAAGCAGAAACAAACAAATGGGTTCATGTCAAAAGAACCCGTTCTACTCTCGAGGAGCGAATCCAGAAGCGCCGCGCCTTGCGTGCGCATGCCCGAGCCCTGGTCCAAAAAGCACGAGAAATGCTAAAGGGAGAGGCCGTTAAGAGATCGCCGAGATCCGAACGAGTTTGGATGCCGAAGGCCAAAACAACGCCTGAGGTAAAAGCAGGTAATATTGCTCTCCAACCTTCGTCAATTTCAGGTCCCGAACCTTCGGTAAAGCCCCACCGCAGCGTGGATTTCCCCAAGTCTAGGAATCCTCTGAACAACCGTATCGACGCTCTACCCGAGAATCGAGGAAAAGCGCTTGTCAAGGAAAGCTGGGGATCGTTGAAGGAGCTTCGAGCCAACATCCAGACTGGGGGTCGTACACGACCTCCTAACAAATCGAACTCTGCAACAACCAGCTCGGCGGTGCGTGCAAAGGACCAAGAGCCCGTTAAGGTTTCACCCTCACAAAGGAGTGATTCCAAACGATAAGGTTATTGGAATGACTCTCCATAGTATGAATCCCCTGCGAGATCAGTCAAGACATGATACATGTAAACCAATTTTTATTTTTCCCAAGTTTGGTCCTAAGGATCGTCACCCTTAGGACCACCACCAATCACAATCCAGTGGAGGAAGATCACGAGCCCCCTCTCACTAAAACATGTATCCCAATATCCATGTAATGGTGTCTTGAAGGACTCGCTTGACATTCAACACTATGGCATCATAAACATGTGTAATATAACATAATTAGATACTAATATAAAACTGGTAGATCCTAGCCTAAGACTTTTCATGAAATTCTCTTCCTTGCATTTCTTAAACTTATAAAAAAAAATGTAGTTGGAATCATGGTTTGATGGCACTTCTCAAGTATTAATATATTTTTCTAGATATCAAGCATCATGTATTATCTCGATCATATACTGGGTACATAGTCATATAATATCTTCAAATCAAATACTTAACTTTATATGGTTGTTATCTCACAAAATCAAGTTTCCAATATATACCCTCAATATCATCCACATGAATTTCTCATTCTTGGATACCACGCACATTATCAAGCACGAACCACATTCAGAATTTATAATCTAGATAATCAATTGCACATACGTCACCAGATGGATTTGCCTTACATGCATATCTACCTCGAGTTAAGCTTAAAAACATTCCTCTCACATGACCTAACAGTGCTACGATACTAGCCTAGCTGGAGGTAACTGAAAAAGTTTTCAAGTCTACCAATATCCTGATTGGTTAGCACATAAAGAACATCCAAGTTTTAGTCTCATTAACTACCTAGAGCTAAAAGGTTTGATTTAGATGATCCAGTTGGTTGAAATAACTTCACCCAAAAACAAACAGCCATGAACTTGTATTAGTTGCTAAGGTGAGGGCTAGTAGCTGGACAACTTTCCTGGTAGCTTAACTTATGAAGCTTGGGACCAGTCTACACATACCTATTTGTGGTCATTCAACTAAGTCCGTGTACACTTGGCTTGAGAAGGAAAAATTAACTGTTAAGATAGAAATGAATTTGGATGAGGAATCAAAGGAGTAAGCGTAAAAAGATATTGCAAGAGGGAACGACTCTAATATTATACATGCTCAGACTCCTATTCCTATTTTAAAAGATCCAATAGTTATGTACAGGATGAGAGTCCAATTATCTAACCTGGCTAATATCACATTCTCAACGCCCTATCTCAAATTTTGTAGAATCGTTATTCCTTCATTGTCCCAGTACAACCTCTTAGTTGACCCATGCATATCTTAATGCTAAAAAGTCATAATCAAATTCAAGATGCCTCAAATCAATTATATATCGCTCATCTTAACTTCGAACATAGTCTAAATATAGTGTATACCTCTCTTCAAAATTTATATCATTCTAGATGTCATCCTTCTGTTGTGCTGCTCTACTAATATTAAGGTTAAACTCATCTCTAAAGATTTTATACTAATCATATAAATTCAGATGATGTACAATTTTTTTTATATAAATCCTCCATCGCTGCTCACAAATTCTCAATGGTCACTATCATAAATTTCACCAAATATCTTCTAAGTTGATCTATATGTATGTCCATGCATCTTCAATCATCAAATAAGTCGGATCGAAAATCAATATCGTTATAAAATTTCATATCATTATAGCTCTCTTCTTAGCTTTAGTAAATCTTTATTTCATCTCATGTTCTAGCAAACCTCTTTTCAGGTCTTTGCATATCTCAATCATTAAAATTTCAAACTAATATTTTGATATCTCGAATATGATTCTTTTTCACCCACCTTATTTATCACCTTAATCTTGATATAATATGAAGGTATCTTCTCAACTCACTCAACATCAAATCCACATTCTGAACTTTTTTTTCCCTCTTGATCCTCTAACTTAGTTTTAAATAACATCTTATTCATATTTCCTCAATCCCAAGATCATGTCCTCAAAAATTAAATTCCAAATACTCGAGGGACAACAGGAGTAGGGGGTCGACATTTTGGAGTCATAGTTATCACCTAAAGGAGATTGGTCAAGATTAGGACAAAGAATCAGGATATTAGGAGTCAATGGATGTATTTCTGGAAAGAAAAGAAGCTATACTATACATGCTCCATATTTTTGGTCTAATCTTAATTTGTGTTTGTATACAGGATGAGACAACAATTTCTAAACCTGGCTCTGATACCACTAAAACCATGTCACGCCCCGGGTCCAAAACATGATAATTTAGAGCGTGACACAGTCGGCAATGCAACCATACGGTTACATTCACGCCTCTGGATCATCCTGTATACAGATATATTGCTAAAAGAACTACTACATAGAGCATGTAACTAAAATAACAAAGGACCTAGATAGATAAAGAAACTCTGAAAAGACAAGTTCTCTTACATGTCCACAACCATTCAAATAGGAAAGAGAAAAAAATACATCTTAGTTTGGAGTACCACAAGTGATTACAAGAAAGACTCCATAACTGAAGCTGAGAGAGTGAAGAGAGAGAAGGTGATCACGGTCGCTGGTCTTAATCCTTAAAGTTCTCTTGGTCCTGCGAAGAAAGAACAATTCCCAAGTCTGGGGTATGCAAACCCCAGGGGAGTCAGAAAACTCCCAGCAAATATGTAAAATGAGGAAATTGTGCGCGTGTAAGTATAAGTGGTAGATATAAAGAAAAGATAAATTCTAAAATTTCAGTGATAAAAGAAAAAGCTATTCTTATAAATCAAAATAAGATGAAACCTCAGTTAAAGATAATAAAGGAAATTTCTAAACATGTATATCAAACAAGGTCTACCCTAAAGCATAAAATCTTATACCCTATACTAAAATGAGGTAAGATTTAGAAACCCACAATATGAGAAATGAGTATGTCGAGGGAATAATCCAAACAAGGAAACCCTCGTATATACCATATATCTCAAATTGTAAATCTCTAAATATTAACTCCCAAAATTCTATACACAACAATATCAATATACAACACCCATACTTCACCCAGGTCCATACCGTACATGCCAAATCTATCACAAAGCATAAAACACATTATTCTTATTTTTACATGTTATTTGAATTAGAGAAGAATATTTTCATGTATATAAATCGGTTTCCCGTAAACCGTCTCGGGAACACGGCTTCAAGTCAGGAATTGGCTCTTTGGCCCATGTATATATATAACTCAGGATATCAGGAATGCGCATATGCCCGTTTATATACATGTTACATTCTTCGTCTAATTCCCCTTTATAAACCCCATGTTGTCGATTAGATTTTATATGACTGTACATGAAATGTTGTGCACTAACCACAGAGTTACCGTGGAACGACTTCTGTAAAACTATGACAATAACCGT